>NW_027274546.1:0-95064 GCF_030028105.1 Mobula birostris | reverse complement strand
AAATCACAGGTAACTGATTGCAGAGAATAAAAATCACAGAGATCTGAGTGCAGAGAGCAAAAATCGCAGAGAACGGAGTGCAGAGAGTAATAATCACAGAGGGCAGAATGCAGAGAGTAAAAATCACAAGTGCAGAGTACGGAGAGCAAAAATCACAGAGAACAGATTGCAGAGAGTAAAAGTAACAGAGAGCATAGTGCAGAGAGTAAAAGTCACAGAGAACAGAGTGCAGAGAGTAAAAATCACAGAGAGCTGAGCACAGAGAGTAAAAATCACAGAGAGCAGCGGGCGGAAATTAAAAATCAGAGAGTGCAGAGTGCGGAGAATAAAAATCACAGAGAACAGAGAGCAGAGAGTAAAAAGCACAGAGAGCTGAATTGGCAGAGTAAAAATCACAGAGAGTAGAGTGCGGAGTGTAAAAATCACAGAGAGAAGAGTGCAGAGAGTAAAAATCACAGAGATCAGAGTGCGGTGAGTAAAAATCACAGATAACTGATTGCAGAGAATAAAAATCACAGAGATCTGAGTGCAGAGAGCAAAAATCGCAGATAACGGAGTGCAGAGTGTCATAATCACAGAGGGCAGAGTGAAGAGAGTAAAAATCACAAGTGCAGAGTACGGAGAGCAGAAATCACAGAGATCAGACTGCAGAGAGTAAAAATCACACAGAGTTGAGGGCAAAGTGTAAAGATCAGAGAGAGCAGAGGGCAGAGAGTAAAGCTCACAGAGATCAGAGTGCGGAGAGCAAACATCACAGAGAACAGATTGCAGAGAGTAAAAGTAACAGAGAGCGTAGTGCAGACATTAAAAATCACAGAGAGCAGAGTGCAGAGAGTAAAAATCACAGAGAGCTGAGTGCGGAGTGTAAAAATCACAGAGAGCTGAGTGCAGAGAGTAAAAATCACAGAGAGCAGATTACAGAGAGTAAAAATCACAGAAAGCAGAGTACAGAGCGTAAAAATCACAGAGAGCAGCGTGCGGAAATTAAAAATCAGAGAGTGCAGAGTGCGGAGAATAGAAATCACAGAAAACAGAGTGCAAAGAGTAAAAATCTCAGAGGGCAGAGTGCGGAGAGTAAAAATCACAGAGAGAAGAGTGCAGAGAGTAATAATCACAGAGATCAGAGTGCGGGGAGTAAAAATCACAGATAACTGATTGCAGATAATAAAAATCACAGACATCTGAGTGCAGAGAGCAAAAATCGCAGAGAACGGAGTGCAGAGAGTAATAATCACAGAGGGCAGAGTGAAGAGAGTAAAAATCACAAGTGCAGAGTACGGAGAGCAAAAATCACAGAGATCTGAGTGTAGCGAGTCAAAATCACAGACAACAGAGTGCAGAGATTAAAAATCACAGAGAGCAGAGTGCGGAGAGTAAAAATCACAGAGAGCTGAGTGCAGAGAGTAAAAGTCACAGAGAACAGAGTGCGGAGAGTAAAAATCACGGAGACAGAATGCAGAATGCAAATCACAGAAATCAGAGTGCAGAGAGTAAAAATCACAGAGAACAGAGTGCAGAGAGTAAAAGTAACAGAGAGCGTAGTGCAGACATTAAAAATCACAGAGAGCAGAGTGCAGAGAGTAAAAATCACAGAGAGCAGAGTGCGGAGAGTAAAAATCACAGAGAGTTGAGTGCAGAGAGTAAAAGTCACAAAGAACAGAGTGCGGAGAGTAAAAATCACACAGACAGAATGCAGAATGAAAATCACAGAAAACAGAGTGCAGAGAGTAAAAATCACAGAGAGCTGAGTGCGGAGAGCAAACATCACAGAGAACAGAGTGCAGAGAGTAAAAGTAACAGAGAGCGTAGTGCAGACATTACAAATCACAGAGAGCAGAGTGCAGAGAGTAAAAATCACAGAGAGCTGAGTGCGGAGTGTAAAAATCACAGAGAGCTGAGTGGAGAGAGTAAAAATCACAGACAGCAGAATTGGCAGAGTAAAAATCACAGAAAGCAGAGTACAGAGAGTAAACATCACAGAGTGCCGAGTGCAGAGATAAAAATCACAGACATCAGAGTACGGAGAGTAAAAATCACAGATAACTGATTGCAGAGAATAAAAATCACAGAGATCTGAGTGCAGAGAGCAAAAATCGCAGAGAACGGAGTGCAGAGAGTAAAAATCACAGACATCAGAATACGGAGAGTAAAAATCACAGGTAACTGATTGCAGAGAATAAAAATCACAGAGATCTGAGTGCAGAGAGCAAAAATCGCAGAGAACGGAGTGCAGAGAGTAAAAATCACAGACATCAGAGTACGGAGAGTAAAAATCACAGGTAACTGATTGCAGAGAATAAAAATCACAGAGATCTGAGTGCAGAGAGCAAAAATCGCAGAGAACGGAGTGCAGAGAGTAATAATCACAGAGGGCAGAGTGCAGAGAGTAAAAATCACAAGTGCAGAGTACGGAGAGCAAACATCACAGAGATCAGACTGCAGAGAGTAAAAATCACACAGAGTTGAGGGCAGAGTGTAAAGATCAGAGAGAGCAGAGAGCAGAGAGTAAAGCTCACAGAGATCAGAGTGCGGAGAGCAAACATCACAGAGAACAGATTGCAGAGAGTAAAAGTAACAGAGAGCATAGTGCAGACATTAAAAATCACAGAGAGCAGAGTGCGGAGAGTAAAAATCACAGAGAGCTGAGTGCAGAGAGTAAAAATCACAGAGAGCTGAGCACAGAGAGTAAAAATCACTGAGAGCAGCGGGCGGAAATTAAAAATCAGAGAGTGCAGAGTGCGGAGAATAAAAATCACAGAGAACAGAGTGCAATGAGTAAAAATCTCGGAGGGCAGAGTGCGGAGAGTAAAAATCACTGAGAATGGAGTGCTGAGAATAAAACTCACAGAGATCACAGTGCGGAGAGTAAAAATTACAGAGATCAGAGTGCAGAGAGTAAAACTCACAGAGATTTGTGTGCAGAGAGTTAAAATCACAGAGAACAGTGTGCAGAGAATAAAAATCACAGAGTTCAGAGTGCGGAGAGTAAAAATTACAGAGATCATAGTGCAGAGAGAAGAAATTACAGAGATCAGAGTGCAGAGAGTAAAACTCACAGAGATCTGTGTGCAGTGAGTAAAAATCGCAGAGAACAGAGTGCAGAGCGTAAAAATCACAGAGAACAGAGTGCAGAGAGTAAAAATCACAGAGAGCTGAATTGGCAGAGTAAAAATCACAGAGAGTAGAGTACGGAGTGTAAAAAATCACAGAGAGAAGAGTGCAGAGAGTAAAAATCACAGAGATCAGAGTGCGGGGAGTAAAAATCACAGATAACTGATTGCAGAGAATAAAAATCACAGAGATCTGAGTGCAGAGAGCAAAAATCGCAGAGAACGGAGTGCAGAGAGTCATAATCACAGAGGGCAGAGTGAAGAGAGTAAAAATCACAAGTGCAGAGTACGGAGAGCAGAAATCACAGAGATCAGACTGCAGAGAGTAAAAATCACACAGAGTTGAGGGCAAAGTGTAAAGATCAGAGAGAGCAGAGGGCAGAGAGTAAAAATCACAGAGAGCTGAGTGCGGAGTGTAAAAATCACAGAGAGCTGAGTGCAGAGAGTAAAAATCACAGAGAGCAGATTACAGAGAGTAAAAATCACAGAAAGCAGAGTACAGAGCGTAAAAATCACAGAGAGCAGCGTGCGGAAATTAAAAATCAGAGAGTGCAGAGTGCAGAGAATAAAAATCACAGAGAACAGAGTGCAAAGAGTAAAAATCTCAGAGGGCAGAGTGCGGACAGTAAAAATCACTGAGAATGGAGTGCTGAGAATAAAACTCACAGAGATCACAGTGCGGAGAGTAAAAATTACAGAGAACAGAGTGCAGAGAGTAAAAATCACAGAGTTCAGAGTGCGGAGAGTAAAAATTACAGAGATCATAGTGCAGAGAGAAAAAATCACAGAGAACAGAGTGCAGACTGTAAAAATCACAGAGAACAGAGTGCAGAGAGTAAAAATCACAGAGAGTAGAGTGCGGAGTGTAAAAATCACAGAGAGAAGAGTGCAGAGAGTAAAAATCACAGAGATCTGAGTGCAGAGAGCAAAAATGGCAGAGAACGGAGTGCAGAGAGTAATCATCACAGAGGGCAGAGTGAAGAGAGTAAAAATCACAAGTGCAGAGTACGGAGAGCAAAAATCACAGAAATCTGAGTGCAGCGAGTCAAAATCACAGACAACAGAGTGCAGAGATTAAAAATCACAGAGAGCAGAGTGCGGAGAGTAAAAATCACAGAGAGCTGAGTGCAGAGAGTAAAAGTCACAGAGAACAGAGTGCGGAGAGTAAAAATCACAGAGACAGAATGCAGAATGAAAATCACAGAAATCAGAGTGCAGAGAGTAAAAATCACAGAGAGCAGACTGCGGAGAGTAATCATCACAGAGAACAGAGTGCAGTGAGTAAAAATCAGAGAGTGCAGAGTGCACGGAGTAAAAATCACAGAGATCAGAGTGCAGAGAGTAAAAATCACAGAGATCAGAGTGCGGGGAGTAAAAATCACAGATAACTGATTGCAGATAATAAAAATCACAGAGATCTGAGTGCAGAGAGCAAAAATCGCAGAGAACGGAGTGCAGAGAGTAATAATCACAGAGGGCAGAGTGAAGAGAGTAAAAATCACAAGTGCAGAGTACGGAGAGCAAAAATCACAGAGATCAGACTGCAGAGAGTAAAAATCACACACAGTTGAGGGCAGACTGTATAGATCAGAGAGAGCAGAGGGCAGAGAGTAAAGCTCACAGAGATCAGAGTGCGGAGAGCAAACATCACAGAGAACAGATTGCAGAGAGTAAAAGTAACAGAGAGCATAGTGCAGACGTTAAAAATCACAGAGAGCAGAGTGCGGAGAGGAAAAATCACAGAGAGCTGAGTGCAGCGAGTCAAAATCACAGAGAACAGAGTGCAGAGATTAAAAATAACAGAGAGCAGAGTGCGGAGAGTAAAAATCACAGAGAGCTGATTGCAGAGAGTAAAAGTCAAAGAGAACAGAGTGCGGAGAGTAAAAATCACAGAGACAGAATGCAGTATGAAAATCACAGAAAACAGAGTGCAGAGAGTAAAAATCACAGAGAGCTGAGTGCAGAGATTAAAAGTCACAGAGAATAGAGTGCGGAGAGTAAAAATCACAGAGACAAAATGCAGAATGAAAATCACAGAAATCAGAGTGCAGAGAGTAAAAATCACAGAGAGAGGACTGCGGAGAGTAATCATCACAGAGAACAGAGTGCAGTGAGTAAATATCAGAGAGTGCAGAGTGCAGAGAGTAAAAATCACAGAGATCAGAGTGCAGAGAGTAAAAATCACAGAGATCAGAGTGCAGAGAGTAAAAATCACAGAGAAGAGAGTACAGAGAATAAAAATCACAGAGAACTGGGTGCGGAGAGTAAGAATCACAGAGAACAGAGTGCGGAGAGTAAAAATCACAGAGAGCAGAATTGGCAGAGTAAAAATCACAGAAAGCAGTGTGCGGAATGTAAAAATCACAGAGAGAAGTGTGCAGAGAGTAAAAATCACAGAGAGCAGAGTGCAGAGTGTAAAAATCACAGAGATCAGAGTGCGGAGAGTCAAAATCACAGAGAGCTGAGTGCAGAGATTAAGAATCACAGAGAACAAAGTTCAGAGAGTAAAAATCACAGAGAGCTGAGTGCAGAGAGTAAAAATCACAGAGATCAGAGTGCAGAGAGTAAAAGTAACAGAGAGCGTAGTGCAGACATTAAAAATCACAGAGATCAGAGTGCAGAGAGTAAAAATCACAGAGAGCTGAGTGCGGAGTGTAAAAATCACAGAGAGCTGAGTGCAGAGAGTAAAAATCACAGAGAGCAGAATTGGCAGAGTAAAAATCACAGAAAGCAGAGTACAGAGAGTAAAAATCACAGAGTGCCGAGTGCAGAGAGTAAAAATCACAGAGATCTGAGTGCGGAGTGTAAAAATCACAGAGAGCTGAGTGCAGAGAGTAAAAATCACAGAGAGCAGAGTGCGGAGAGTAAAAATCACAGAGATCTGAGTGCAGAGAGTAAAAATCACAGAGAGCTGAGCACAGAGAGTAAAAATCACTGAGAGCAGCGGGCGGAAATTAAAAATCAGACAGTGCAGAGTGCGGAGAATAAAAATCACAGAGAACAGAGTGCAAAGAGTAAAAATCTCGGAGGGCAGAGTGCGGAGAGTAAAAATCACTGAGAATGGAGTGCTGAGAATAAAACTCACAGAGATCACAGTGCGGAGAGTAAAAATTACAGAGATCAGAGTGCAGAGAGTAAAACTCACAGAGATTTGTGTGCAGAGAGTTAAAATCACAGAGAACAGTGTGCAGAGAATAAAAATCACAGAGTTCAGAGTGCGGAGAGTAAAAATTACAGAGATCATAGTGCAGAGAGAAGAAATTACAGAGATCAGAGTGCAGAGAGTAAAACTCACAGAGATCTGTGTGCAGTGAGTAAAAATCGCAGAGAACAGAGTGCAGAGCGTAAAAATCACAGAGAACAGAGTGCAGAGAGTAAAAATCACAGAGAGCTGAATTGGCAGAGTAAAAATCACAGAGAGTAGAGTACGGAGTGTAAAAATCACAGAGAGAAGAGTGCAGAGAGTAAAAATCACAGAGATCAGAGTGCGGGGAGTAAAAATCACAGATAACTGATTGCAGAGAATAAAAATCACAGAGATCTGAGTGCAGAGAGCAAAAATCGCAGAGAACGGAGTGCAGAGAGTCATAATCACAGAGGGCAGAGTGAAGAGAGTAAAAATCACAAGTGCAGAGTACGGAGAGCAGAAATCACAGAGATCAGACTGCAGAGAGTAAAAATCACACAGAGTTGAGGGCAAAGTGTAAAGATCAGAGAGAGCAGAGGGCAGAGAGTAAAAATCACAGAGAGCTGAGTGCGGAGTGTAAAAATCACAGAGAGCTGAGTGCAGAGAGTAAAAATCACAGAGAGCAGATTACAGAGAGTAAAAATCACAGAAAGCAGAGTACAGAGCGTAAAAATCACAGAGAGCAGCGTGCGGAAATTAAAAATCAGAGAGTGCAGAGTGCGGAGAATAAAAATCACAGAGAACAGAGTGCAAAGAGTAAAAATCTCAGAGGGCAGAGTGCGGAGAGTAAAAATCACTGAGAATGGAGTGCTGAGAATAAAACTCACAGAGATCACAGTGCGGAGAGTAAAAATTACAGAGAACAGAGTGCAGAGAGTAAAAATCACAGAGTTCAGAGTGCGGAGAGTAAAAATTACAGAGATCATAGTGCAGAGAGAAAAAATCACAGAGAACAGAGTGCAGACTGTAAAAATCACAGAGAACAGAGTGCAGAGAGTAAAAATCACAGAGAGCTGAATTGGCAGAGTAAAAATCACAGAGAGAAGAGTGCAGAGAGTAAAAATCACAGAGATCTGAGTGCAGAGAGCAAAAATGGCAGAGAACGGAGTGCAGAGAGTAATAATCACAGAGGGCAGAGTGAAGAGAGTAAAAATCACAAGTGCAGAGTACGGAGAGCAAAAATCACAGAAATCTGAGTGCAGCGAGTCAAAATCACAGACAACAGAGTGCAGAGATTAAAAATCACAGAGAGCAGAGTGCGGAGAGTAAAAATCACAGAGAGCTGAGTGCAGAGAGTAAAAGTCACAGAGAACAGAGTGCGGAGAGTAAAAATCACAGAGACAGAATGCAGAATGAAAATCACAGAAATCAGAGTGCAGAGAGTAAAAATCACAGAGAGCAGACTGCGGAGAGTAATCATCACAGAGAACAGAGTGCAGTGAGTAAAACTCAGAGAGTGCAGAGTGCACGGAGTAAAAATCACAGAGATCAGAGTGCAGAGAGTAAAAATCACAGAGATCAGAGTGCGGGGAGTAAAAATCACAGATAACTGATTGCAGATAATAAAAATCACAGAGATCTGAGTGCAGAGAGCAAAAATCGCAGAGAACGGAGTGCAGAGAGTAATAATCACAGAGGGCAGAGTGAAGAGAGTAAAAATCACAAGTGCAGAGTACGGAGAGCAAAAATCACAGAGATCAGACTGCAGAGAGTAAAAATCACACACAGTTGAGGGCAGACTGTATAGATCAGAGAGAGCAGAGGGCAGAGAGTAAAGCTCACAGAGATCAGAGTGCGGAGAGCAAACATCACAGAGAACAGATTGCAGAGAGTAAAAGTAACAGAGAGCATAGTGCAGACGTTAAAAATCACAGAGAGCAGAGTGCGGAGAGGAAAAATCACAGAGAGCTGAGTGCAGCGAGTCAAAATCACAGAGAACAGAGTGCAGAGATTAAAAATAACAGAGAGCAGAGTGCGGAGAGTAAAAATCACAGAGAGCTGATTGCAGAGAGTAAAAGTCAAAGAGAACAGAGTGCGGAGAGTAAAAATCACAGAGACAGAATGCAGTATGAAAATCACAGAAAACAGAGTGCAGAGAGTAAAAATCACAGAGAGCTGAGTGCAGAGATTAAAAGTCACAGAGAATAGAGTGCGGAGAGTAAAAATCACAGAGACAAAATGCAGAATGAAAATCACAGAAATCAGAGTGCAGAGAGTAAAAATCACAGAGAGAGGACTGCGGAGAGTAATCATCACAGAGAACAGAGTGCAGTGAGTAAATATCAGAGAGTGCAGAGTGCAGAGAGTAAAAATCACAGAGATCAGAGTGCAGAGAGTAAAAATCACAGAGATCAGAGTGCAGAGAGTAAAAATCACAGAGAAGAGAGTACAGAGAATAAAAATCACAGAGAACTGGGTGCGGAGAGTAAGAATCACAGAGAACAGAGTGCGGAGAGTAAAAATCACAGAGAGCAGAATTGGCAGAGTAAAAATCACAGAAAGCAGTGTGCGGAATGTAAAAATCACAGAGAGAAGTGTGCAGAGAGTAAAAATCACAGAGAGCAGAGTGCAGAGTGTAAAAATCACAGAGATCAGAGTGCGGAGAGTCAAAATCACAGAGAGCTGAGTGCAGAGATTAAGAATCACAGAGAACAAAGTTCAGAGAGTAAAAATCACAGAGAGCTGAGTGCAGAGAGTAAAAATCACAGAGATCAGAGTGCAGAGAGTAAAAGTAACAGAGAGCGTAGTGCAGACATTAAAAATCACAGAGATCAGAGTGCAGAGAGTAAAAATCACAGAGAGCTGAGAGCGGAGTGTAAAAATCACAGAGAGCTGAGTGCAGAGAGTAAAAATCACAGAGAGCAGAATTGGCAGAGTAAAAATCACAGAAAGCAGAGTACAGAGAGTAAAAATCACAGAGTGCCGAGTGCAGAGAGTAAAAATCACAGAGATCTGAGTGCGGAGTGTAAAAATCACAGAGAGCTGAGTGCAGAGAGTAAAAATCACAGAGAGCAGAGTGCGGAGAGTAAAAATCACAGAGATCTGAGTGCAGAGAGTAAAAATCACAGAGAGCTGAGCACAGAGAGTAAAAATCACTGAGAGCAGCGGGCGGAAATTAAAAATCAGACAGTGCAGAGTGCGGAGAATAAAAATCACAGAGAACAGAGTGCAAAGAGTAAAAATCTCGGAGGGCAGAGTGCGGAGAGTAAAAATCACTGAGAATGGAGTGCTGAGAATAAAACTCACAGAGATCACAGTGCGGAGAGTAAAAATTACAGAGATCAGAGTGCAGAGAGTAAAACTCACAGAGATTTGTGTGCAGAGAGTTAAAATCACAGAGAACAGTGTGCAGAGAATAAAAATCACAGAGTTCAGAGTGCGGAGAGTAAAAATTACAGAGATCATAGTGCAGAGAGAAGAAATTACAGAGATCAGAGTGCAGAGAGTAAAACTCACAGAGATCTGTGTGCAGTGAGTAAAAATCGCAGAGAACAGAGTGCAGAGCGTAAAAATCACAGAGAACAGAGTGCAGAGAGTAAAAATCACAGAGAGCTGAATTGGCAGAGTAAAAATCACAGAGAGTAGAGTACGGAGTGTAAAAATCACAGAGAGAAGAGTGCAGAGAGTAAAAATCACAGAGATCAGAGTGCGGGGAGTAAAAATCACAGATAACTGATTGCAGAGAATAAAAATCACAGAGATCTGAGTGCAGAGAGCAAAAATCGCAGAGAACGGAGTGCAGAGAGTCATAATCACAGAGGGCAGAGTGAAGAGAGTAAAAATCACAAGTGCAGAGTACGGAGAGCAGAAATCACAGAGATCAGACTGCAGAGAGTAAAAATCACACAGAGTTGAGGGCAAAGTGTAAAGATCAGAGAGAGCAGAGGGCAGAGAGTAAAAATCACAGAGAGCTGAGTGCGGAGTGTAAAAATCACAGAGAGCTGAGTGCAGAGAGTAAAAATCACAGAGAGCAGATTACAGAGAGTAAAAATCACAGAAAGCAGAGTACAGAGCGTAAAAATCACAGAGAGCAGCGTGCGGAAATTAAAAATCAGAGAGTGCAGAGTGCGGAGAATAAAAATCACAGAGAACAGAGTGCAAAGAGTAAAAATCTCAGAGGGCAGAGTGCGGAGAGTAAAAATCACTGAGAATGGAGTGCTGAGAATAAAACTCACAGAGATCACAGTGCGGAGAGTAAAAATTACAGAGAACAGAGTGCAGAGAGTAAAAATCACAGAGTTCAGAGTGCGGAGAGTAAAAATTACAGAGATCATAGTGCAGAGAGAAAAAATCACAGAGAACAGAGTGCAGACTGTAAAAATCACAGAGAACAGAGTGCAGAGAGTAAAAATCACAGAGAGCTGAATTGGCAGAGTAAAAATCACAGAGAGTAGAGTGTGGAGTGTAAAAATCACAGAGAGAAGAGTGCAGAGAGTAAAAATCACAGAGATCTGAGTGCAGAGAGCAAAAATGGCAGAGAACGGAGTGCAGAGAGTAATAATCACAGAGGGCAGAGTGAAGAGAGTAAAAATCACAAGTGCAGAGTACGGAGAGCAAAAATCACAGAGATCTGAGTGCAGCGAGTCAAAATCACAGACAACAGAGTGCAGAGATTAAAAATCACAGAGAGCAGAGTGCGGAGAGTAAAAATCACAGAGAGCTGGGTGCAGAGAGTAAAAGTCACAGAGAACAGAGTGCGGAGAGTAAAAATCACAGAGACAGAATGCAGAATGAAAATCACAGAAATCAGAGTGCAGAGAGTAAAAATCACAGAGAGCAGACTGCGGAGAGTAATCATCACAGAGAACAGAGTGCAGTGAGTAAAAATCAGAGAGTGCAGAGTGCACGGAGTAAAAATCACAGAGATCAGAGTGCAGAGAGTAAAAATCACAGAGATCAGAGTGCGGGGAGTAAAAATCACAGATAACTGATTGCAGATAATAAAAATCACAGAGATCTGAGTGCAGAGAGCAAAAATCGCAGAGAACGGAGTGCAGAGAGTAATAATCACAGAGGGCAGAGTGAAGAGAGTAAAAATTACAAGTGCAGAGTACGGAGAGCAAAAATCACAGAGATCAGACTGCAGAGAGTAAAAATCACACAGAGTTGAGGGCAGACTGTATAGATCAGAGATAGCAGAGGGCAGAGAGTAAAGCTCACAGAGATCAGAGTGCGGAGAGCAAACATCACAGAGAACAGATTGCAGAGAGTAAAAGTAACAGAGAGCATAGTGCAGACGTTAAAAATCACAGAGAGCAGAGTGCAGAGAGTAAAAATCACAGAGAGCTGAGTGCGGAGTGTAAAAATCACAGAGAGCTGAGTGGAGAGAGTAAAAATCACAGACACAGAATTAGCAGAGTAAAAATCACAGAAAGCAGAGTACAGAGAGTAAAAATCACAGAGTGCCGAGTGCAGAGAGTAAATGTCACAGAGATCAGAGTACGGAGAGTAAAAATCACAGAGAGCTGAGTGCAGAGAGTAAAAATCACAGAGATCAGAGTGCAGAGAGTAAAAGTAACAGAGAGCGTAGTGCAGACGTTAAAAATCACAGAGAGCAGAGTGCAGAGAGTAAAAATCACAGAGATCTGAGTGCGGAGTGTAAAAATCACAGAGAGCTGAGTGCAGAGAGTAAAAATCACAGAGAGCAGAGTGCGGAGAGTAAAAATCACAGAGAGCTGAGTGCAGAGAGTAAAAATCACAGAGAGCTGAGCACAGAGAGTAAAAATCACTGAGAGCAGCGGGCGGAAATTAAAAATCAGAGAGTGCAGAGTGCGGAGAATAAAAATCACAGAGAACAGAGTGCAAAGAGTAAAAATCTCGGAGGGCAGAGTGCGGAGAGTAAAAATCACTGAGAATGGAGTGCTGAGAATAAAACTCACAGAGATCACAGTGCGGAGAGTAAAAATTACAGAGATCAGAGTGCAGAGAGTAAAACTCACAGAGATTTGTGTGCAGAGAGTTAAAATCACAGAGAACAGTGTGCAGAGAATAAAAATCACAGAGTTCAGAGTGCGGAGAGTAAAAATTACAGAGATCATAGTGCAGAGAGAAGAAATTACAGAGATCAGAGTGCAGAGAGTAAAACTCACAGAGATCTGTGTGCAGTGAGTAAAAATCGCAGAGAACAGAGTGCAGAGCGTAAAAATCACAGAGAACAGAGTGCAGAGAGTAAAAATCACAGAGAGCTGAATTGGCAGAGTAAAAATCACAGAGAGTAGAGTACGGAGTGTAAAAATCACAGAGAGAAGAGTGCAGAGAGTAAAAATCACAGAGATCAGAGTGCGGGGAGTAAAAATCACAGATAACTGATTGCAGAGAATAAAAATCACAGAGATCTGAGTGCAGAGAGCAAAAATCGCAGAGAACGGAGTGCAGAGAGTCATAATCACAGAGGGCAGAGTGAAGAGAGTAAAAATCACAAGTGCAGAGTACGGAGAGCAGAAATCACAGAGATCAGACTGCAGAGAGTAAAAATCACACAGAGTTGAGGGCAAAGTGTAAAGATCAGAGAGAGCAGAGGGCAGAGAGTAAAAATCACAGAGAGCTGAGTGCGGAGTGTAAAAATCACAGAGAGCTGAGTGCAGAGAGTAAAAATCACAGAGAGCAGATTACAGAGAGTAAAAATCACAGAAAGCAGAGTACAGAGCGTAAAAATCACAGAGAGCAGCGTGCGGAAATTAAAAATCAGAGAGTGCAGAGTGCGGAGAATAAAAATCACAGAGAACAGAGTGCAAAGAGTAAAAATCTCAGAGGGCAGAGTGCGGACAGTAAAAATCACTGAGAATGGAGTGCTGAGAATAAAACTCACAGAGATCACAGTGCAGAGCGTAAAAATCACAGAGAACAGAGTGCAGAGAGTAAAAATCACAGAGAGCTGAATTGGCAGAGTAAAAATCACAGAGAGTAGAGTACGGAGTGTAAAAATCACAGAGAGAAGAGTGCAGAGAGTAAAAATCACAGAGATCAGAGTGCGGGGAGTAAAAATCACAGATAACTGATTGCAGAGAATAAAAATCACAGAGATCTGAGTGCAGAGAGCAAAAATCGCAGAGAACGGAGTGCAGAGAGTCATAATCACAGAGGGCAGAGTGAAGAGAGTAAAAATCACAAGTGCAGAGTACGGAGAGCAGAAATCACAGAGATCAGACTGCAGAGAGTAAAAATCACACAGAGTTGAGGGCAAAGTGTAAAGATCAGAGAGAGCAGAGGGCAGAGAGTAAAAATCACAGAGAGCTGAGTGCGGAGTGTAAAAATCACAGAGAGCTGAGTGCAGAGAGTAAAAATCACAGAGAGCAGATTACAGAGAGTAAAAATCACAGAAAGCAGAGTACAGAGCGTAAAAATCACAGAGAGCAGCGTGCGGAAATTAAAAATCAGAGAGTGCAGAGTGCGGAGAATAAAAATCACAGAGAACAGAGTGCAAAGAGTAAAAATCTCAGAGGGCAGAGTGCGGACAGTAAAAATCACTGAGAATGGAGTGCTGAGAATAAAACTCACAGAGATCACAGTGCGGAGAGTAAAAATTACAGAGAACAGAGTGCAGAGAGTAAAAATCACAGAGTTCAGAGTGCGGAGAGTAAAAATTACAGAGATCATAGTGCAGAGAGAAAAAATCACAGAGAACAGAGTGCAGACTGTAAAAATCACAGAGAACAGAGTGCAGAGAGTAAAAATCACAGAGAGCTGAATTGGCAGAGTAAAAATCACAGAGAGAAGAGTGCAGAGAGTAAAAATCACAGAGATCTGAGTGCAGAGAGCAAAAATGGCAGAGAACGGAGTGCAGAGAGTAATAATCACAGAGGGCAGAGTGAAGAGAGTAAAAATCACAAGTGCAGAGTACGGAGAGCAAAAATCACAGAGATCTGAGTGCAGCGAGTCAAAATCACAGACAACAGAGTGCAGAGATTAAAAATCACAGAGAGCAGAGTGCGGAGAGTAAAAATCACAGAGAGCAGACTGCGGAGAGTAATCATCACAGAGAACAGAGTGCAGTGAGTAAAAATCAGAGAGTGCAGAGTGCACGGAGTAAAAATCACAGAGATCAGAGTGCAGAGAGTAAAAATCACAGAGATCTGAGTGCAGCGAGTCAAAATCACAGACAACAGAGTGCAGAGATTAAAAATCACAGAAATCAGAGTGCAGAGAGTAAAAATCACAGAGAGCAGACTGCGGAGAGTAATCATCACAGAGAACAGAGTGCAGTGAGTAAAAATCAGAGAGTGCAGAGTGCACGGAGTAAAAATCACAGAGATCAGAGTGCAGAGAGTAAAAATCACAGAGATCAGAGTGCGGGGAGTAAAAATCACAGATAACTGATTGCAGATAATAAAAATCACAGAGATCTGAGTGCAGAGAGCAAAAATCGCAGAGAACGGAGTGCAGAGAGTAATAATCACAGAGGGCAGAGTGAAGAGAGTAAAAATCACAAGTGCAGAGTACGGAGAGCAAAAATCACAGAGATCAGACTGCAGAGAGTAAAAATCACACAGAGTTGAGGGCAGACTGTATAGATCAGAGAGAGCAGAGGGCAGAGAGTAAAGCTCACAGAGATCAGAGTGCGGAGAGCAAACATCACAGAGAACAGATTGCAGAGAGTAAAAGTAACAGAGAGCATAGTGCAGACGTTAAAAATCACAGAGAGCAGAGTGCGGAGAGGAAAAATCACAGAGAGCTGAGTGCAGCGAGTCAAAATCACAGAGAACAGAGTGCAGAGATTAAAAATAACAGAGAGCAGAGTGCGGAGAGTAAAAATCACAGAGAGCTGATTGCAGAGAGTAAAAGTCAAAGAGAACAGAGTGCGGAGAGTAAAAATCACAGAGACAGAATGCAGTATGAAAATCACAGAAAACAGAGTGCAGAGAGTAAAAATCACAGAGAGCTGAGTGCAGAGATTAAAAGTCACAGAGAATAGAGTGCGGAGAGTAAAAATCACAGAGACAAAATGCAGAATGAAAATCACAGAAATCAGAGTGCAGAGAGTAAAAATCACAGAGAGAAGACTGCGGAGAGTAATCATCACAGAGAACAGAGTGCAGTGAGTAAATATCAGAGAGTGCAGAGTGCAGAGAGTAAAAATCACAGAGATCAGAGTGCAGAGAGTAAAAATCACAGAGATCAGAGTGCAGAGAGTAAAAATCACAGAGAACAGAGTACAGAGAGTAAAAATCACAGAGAACTGGGTGCGGAGAGTAAGAATCACAGAGAACAGAGTGCGGAGAGTAAAAATCACAGAGAGCAGAATTGGCAGAGTAAAAATCACAGAAAGCAGTGTGCGGAATGTAAAAATCACAGAGAGAAGTGTGCAGAGAGTAAAAATCACAGAGAGCAGAGTGCAGAGTGTAAAAATCACAGAGATCAGAGTGCGGAGAGTCAAAATCACAGGGAGCTGAGTGCAGAGATTAAGAATCACAGAGAACAAAGTTCAGAGAGTACAAATCACAGAGAGCTGAGTGCAGAGAGTAAAAATCACAGAGATCAGAGTGCAGAGAGTAAAAGTAACAGAGAGCGTAGTGCAGACATTAAAAATCACAGAGATCAGAGTGCAGAGAGTAAAAATCACAGAGAGCTGAGTGCGGAGTGTAAAAATCATAGAGAGCTGAGTGCAGAGAGTAAAAATCACAGAGAGCAGAATTGGCAGAGTAAAAATCACAGAAAGCAGAGTACAGAGAGTAAAAATCACAGAGATCAGAGTGCAGAGAGTAAAAGTAACAGTGAGCGTAGTGCAGACGCTAAAAATCACAGAGAGCAGAGTGCAGAGGAGTAAAAATCACAGAGATCTGAGTGCGGAGTGTAAAAATCACAGAGAGCTGAGTGCAGAGAGTAAAAATCACAGAGAGCAGAATTGGCAGAGTAAAAATCACAGAAAGCAGAGTACCGAGAGTAAAAATCACAGAGTGCCGCGTGCAGAGAATAAAAATCACAGAGATCAGAGTGCGGGGAGTAAAAATCACAGATAACTGATTGCAGATAATAAAAATCACAGAGATCTGAGTGCGGAGAGCAAAAATCGCAGAGAGCTGAGTGCGGAGTGTAAAAATCACAGAGAGCTGAGTGGAGAGAGTAAAAATCACAGACACAGAATTAGCAGAGTAAAAATCACAGAAAGCAGAGTACAGAGAGTAAAAATCACAGAGTGCCGAGTGCAGAGAGTAAATGTCACAGAGATCAGAGTACGGAGAGTAAAAATCACAGAGAGCTGAGTGCAGAGAGTAAAAATCACAGAGAGCTGAATTGGCAGAGTAAAAATCACAGAGAGTAGAGTACGGAGTGTAAAAATCACACAACAGAAGAAGAAGAGTGCAGAGAGTAAAAATCACAGAGATCAGAGTGCGGGGAGTAAAAATCACAGATAACTGATTGCAGAGAATAAAAATCACAGAGATCTGAGTGCAGAGAGCAAAAATCGCAGAGAACGGAGTGCAGAGAGTCATAATCACAGAGGGCAGAGTGAAGAGAGTAAAAATCACAAGTGCAGAGTACGGAGAGCAGAAATCACAGAGATCAGACTGCAGAGAGTAAAAATCACACAGAGTTGAGGGCAAAGTGTAAAGATCAGAGAGAGCAGAGGGCAGAGAGTTAAAATCACAGAGAGCTGAGTGCGGAGTGTAAAAATCACAGAGAGCTGAGTGCAGAGAGTAAAAATCACAGAGAGCAGATTACAGAGAGTAAAAATCACAGAAAGCAGAGTACAGAGCGTAAAAATCACAGAGAGCAGCGTGCGGAAATTAAAAATCAGAGAGTGCAGAGTGCGGAGAATAAAAATCACAGAGAACAGAGTGCAAAGAGTAAAAATCTCAGAGGGCAGAGTGCGGACAGTAAAAATCACTGAGAATGGAGTGCTGAGAATAAAACTCACAGAGATCACAGTGCGGAGAGTAAAAATTACAGAGAACAGAGTGCAGAGAGTAAAAATCACAGAGTTCAGAGTGCGGAGAGTAAAAATTACAGAGATCATAGTGCAGAGAGAAAAAATCACAGAGAACAGAGTGCAGACTGTAAAAATCACAGAGAACAGAGTGCAGAGAGTAAAAATCACAGAGAGCTGAATTGGCAGAGTAAAAATCACAGAGAGTAGAGTGCGGAGTGTAAAAATCACAGAGAGAAGAGTGCAGAGAGTAAAAATCACAGAGATCTGAGTGCAGAGAGCAAAAATGGCAGAGAACGGAGTGCAGAGAGTAATAATCACAGAGGGCAGAGTGAAGAGAGTAAAAATCACAAGTGCAGAGTACGGAGAGCAAAAATCACAGAGATCTGAGTGCAGCGAGTCAAAATCACAGACAACAGAGTGCAGAGATTAAAAATCACAGAGAGCAGAGTGCGGAGAGTAAAAATCACAGAGAGCTGGGTGCAGAGAGTAAAAGTCACAGAGAACAGAGTGCGGAGAGTAAAAATCAGAGAGTGCAGAGTGCACGGAGTAAAAATCACAGAGATCAGAGTGCAGAGAGTAAAAATCACAGAGATCAGAGTGCGGGGAGTAAAAATCACAGATAACTGATTGCAGATAATAAAAATCACAGAGATCTGAGTGCAGAGAGCAAAAATCGCAGAGAACGGAGTGCAGAGAGTAATAATCACAGAGGGCAGAGTGAAGAGAGTAAAAATCACAAGTGCAGAGTACGGAGAGCAAAAATCACAGAGATCAGACTGCAGAGAGTAAAAATCACACAGAGTTGAGGGCAGACTGTATAGATCAGAGAGAGCAGAGGGCAGAGAGTAAAGCTCACAGAGATCAGAGTGCGGAGAGCAAACATCACAGAGAACAGATTGCAGAGAGTAAAAGTAACAGAGAGCATAGTGCAGACGTTAAAAATCACAGAGAGCAGAGTGCGGAGAGGAAAAATCACAGAGAGCTGAGTGCAGCGAGTCAAAATCACAGAGAACAGAGTGCAGAGATTAAAAATAACAGAGAGCAGAGTGCGGAGAGTAAAAATCACAGAGAGCTGATTGCAGAGAGTAAAAGTCAAAGAGAACAGAGTGCGGAGAGTAAAAATCACAGAGACAGAATGCAGTATGAAAATCACAGAAAACAGAGTGCAGAGAGTAAAAATCACAGAGAGCTGAGTGCAGAGATTAAAAGTCACAGAGAATAGAGTGCGGAGAGTAAAAATCACAGAGACAAAATGCAGAATGAAAATCACAGAAATCAGAGTGCAGAGAGTAAAAATCACAGAGAGAAGACTGCGGAGAGTAATCATCACAGAGAACAGAGTGCAGTGAGTAAATATCAGAGAGTGCAGAGTGCAGAGAGTAAAAATCACAGAGATCAGAGTGCAGAGAGTAAAAATCACAGAGATCAGAGTGCAGAGAGTAAAAATCACAGAGAACAGAGTACAGAGAGTAAAAATCACAGAGAACTGGGGTGCGGAGAGTAAGAATCACAGAGAACAGAGTGCGGAGAGTAAAAATCACAGAGAGCAGAATTGGCAGAGTAAAAATCACAGAAAGCAGTGTGCGGAATGTAAAAATCACAGAGAGAAGTGTGCAGAGAGTAAAAATCACAGAGAGCAGAGTGCAGAGTGTAAAAATCACAGAGATCAGAGTGCGGAGAGTCAAAATCACAGGGAGCTGAGTGCAGAGATTAAGAATCACAGAGAACAAAGTTCAGAGAGTACAAATCACAGAGAGCTGAGTGCAGAGAGTAAAAATCACAGAGATCAGAGTGCAGAGAGTAAAAGTAACAGAGAGCGTAGTGCAGACATTAAAAATCACAGAGATCAGAGTGCAGAGAGTAAAAATCACAGAGAGCTGAGTGCGGAGTGTAAAAATCATAGAGAGCTGAGTGCAGAGAGTAAAAATCACAGAGAGCAGAATTGGCAGAGTAAAAATCACAGAAAGCAGAGTACAGAGAGTAAAAATCACAGAGTGCCGAGTGCAGAGAGTAAATGTCACAGAGATCAGAGTACGGAGAGTAAAAATCACAGAGAGCTGAGTGCAGAGAGTAAAAATCACAGAGATCAGAGGTGCAGAGAGTAAAAGTAACAGTGAGCGTAGTGCAGACGCTAAAAATCACAGAGAGCAGAGTGCAGAGAGTAAAAATCACAGAGATCTGAGTGCGGAGTGTAAAAATCACAGAGAGCTGAGTGCAGAGAGTAAAAATCACAGAGAGCAGAATTGGCAGAGTAAAAATCACAGAAAGCAGAGTACCGAGAGTAAAAATCACAGAGTGCCGCGTGCAGAGAATAAAAATCACAGAGATCAGAGTGCGGGGAGTAAAAATCACAGATAACTGATTGCAGATAATAAAAATCACAGAGATCTGAGTGCAGAGAGCAAAAATCGCAGAGAGCTGAGTGCGGAGTGTAAAAATCACAGAGAGCTGAGTGGAGAGAGTAAAAATCACAGACACAGAATTAGCAGAGTAAAAATCACAGAAAGCAGAGTACAGAGAGTAAAAATCACAGAGTGCCGAGTGCAGAGAGTAAATGTCACAGAGATCAGAGTACGGAGAGTAAAAATCACAGAGAGCTGAGTGCAGAGAGTAAAAATCACAGAGATCAGAGTGCAGAGAGTAAAAGTAACAGAGAGCGTAGTGCAGACGTTAAAAATCACAGAGAGCAGAGTGCAGAGAGTAAAAATCACAGAGATCTGAGTGCGGAGTGTAAAAATCACAGAGAGCTGAGTGCAGAGAGTAAAAATCACAGAGAGCAGAATTGGCAGAGTAAAGATCACAGAAAGCAGAGTATAGAGAGTAAAAATCACAGAGTGCCGAGTGCAGAGAGTAAATTCACAGGGGAGCTGAGCGCAGAGAGTAAACCTCACAGAGATCAGAATTCGGAGAGCAAACATCACAGAGAACCGAGTGCAGAGAGTAAAAGTAACAGAGAGCGTAGTGCAGACATTAAAAAATCACAGAGAGCAGAGTGCAGAGAGTAAAAATCACAGAGAGCTGAGTGCGGAGTGTAAAAATCACAGAGAGCTGAGTGGAGAGAGTAAAAATCACAGACACAGAATTAGCAGAGTAAAAATCACAGAAAGCAGAGTACAGAGAGCAAAAATCACAGAGTGCCGAGTGCAGAGATAAAAATCACAGACATCAGATTACGGAGAGTAAAAATCACAGATAACTGATTGCAGAGAATAAAAATCACAGAGATCTGAGTGCAGAGAGCAAAAATCGCAGAGAACGGAGTGCAGAGAGTAAAAATCACAGACATCAGAGTACGGAGAGTAAAAATCACAGGTAACTGATTGCAGAGAATAAAAATCACAGAGATCTGAGTGCAGAGAGCAAAATCGCAGAGAACGGAGTGCAGAGAGTAATAATCACAGAGGGCAGAATGCAGAGAGTAAAAATCACAAGTGCAGAGTACGGAGAGCAAAAATCACAGAGAACAGATTGCAGAGAGTAAAAGTAACAGAGAGCATACTGCAGAGAGTAAAAGTCACAGAGAACAGAGTGCAGAGAGTAAAATCACAGAGAGCTGAGCACAGAGAGTAAAAATCACAGAGAGCAGCGGGCGGAAATTAAAAATCAGAGAGTGCAGAGTGCGGAGAATAAAAATCACAGAGAACAGAGTGCAAAGAGTAAAAATCTCAGAGGGCAGAGTGCGGAGAGTAAAAAATCACTGAGAATGGAGTGCTGAGAATAAAACTCGCAGAGATCACAGTGCGGAGAGTAAAAATTACAGAGATCAGAGTGTAGAGAGTAAAACTCACAGAGATTTGTGTGCAGAGAGTTAAAATCACAGAGAACAGAGTGCAGAGAGTAAAAATCACAGAGATCAGAGTGGAGAGAGTAAAAATCACAGAGAACAGAGTGCAGACTGTAAAAATCACAGAGAACAGAGAGCAGAGAGTAAAAAGCACAGAGAGCTGAATTGGCAGAGTAAAAATCACAGAGAGTAGAGTGCGGAGTGTAAAAATCACAGAGAGAAGAGTGCAGAGAGTAAAAATCACAGAGATCAGAGTGCGGTGAGTAAAAATCACAGATAACTGATTGCAGAGAATAAAAATCACAGAGATCTGAGTGCAGAGAGCAAAAATCGCAGAGAACGGAGTGCAGAGTGTCATAATCACAGAGGGCAGAGTGAAGAGAGTAAAAATCACAAGTGCAGAGTACGGAGAGCAGAAATCACAGAGATCAGACTGCAGAGAGTAAAAATCACACAGAGTTGAGGGCAAAGTGTAAAGATCAGAGAGAGCAGAGGGCAGAGAGTAAAGCTCACAGAGATCAGAGTGCGGAGAGCAAACATCACAGAGAACAGATTGCAGAGAGTAAAAGTAACAGAGAGCGTAGTGCAGACATTAAAAATCACAGAGAGCAGAGTGCAGAGAGTAAAAATCACAGAGAGCTGAGTGCGGAGTGTAAAAATCACAGAGAGCTGAGTGCAGAGAGTAAAAATCACAGAGAGCAGATTACAGAGAGTAAAAATCACAGAAAGCAGAGTACAGAGCGTAAAAATCACAGAGAGCAGCGTGCGGAAATTAAAAATCAGAGAGTGCAGAGTGCGGAGAATAGAAATCACAGAAAACAGAGTGCAAAGAGTAAAAATCTCAGAGGGCAGAGTGCGGAGAGTAAAAATCACAGAGAGAAGAGTGCAGAGAGTAATAATCACAGAGATCAGAGTGCGGGGAGTAAAAATCACAGATAACTGATTGCAGATAATAAAAAGCACAGACATCTGAGTGCAGAGAGCAAAAATCGCAGAGAACGGAGTGCAGAGAGTAATAATCACAGAGGGCAGAGTGAAGAGAGTAAAAATCACAAGTGCAGAGTACGGAGAGCAAAAATCACAGAGATCTGAGTTGTAGCGAGACAAAATCACAGACAACAGAGTGCAGAGATTAAAAATCACAGAGAGCAGAGTGCGGAGAGTAAAAATCACAGAGAGCTGAGTGCAGAGAGTAAAAGTCACAGAGAACAGAGTGCGGAGAGTAAAAATCACGGAGACAGAATGCAGAATGCAAATCACAGAAATCAGAGTGCAGAGAGTAAAAATCACAGAGAACAGAGTGCAGAGAGTAAAAGTAACAGAGAGCGTAGTGCAGACATTAAAAATCACAGAGAGCAGAGTGCAGAGAGTAAAAATCACAGAGAGCAGAGTGCGGAGAGTAAAAATCACAGAGAGTTGAGTGCAGAGAGTAAAAGTCACAAAGAACAGAGTGCGGAGAGTAAAAATCACACAGACAGAATGCAGAATGAAAATCACAGAAAACAGAGTGCAGAGAGTAAAAATCACAGAGAGCTGAGTGCGGAGAGCAAACATCACAGAGAACAGAGTGCAGAGAGTAAAAGTAACAGAGAGCGTAGTGCAGACATTACAAATCACAGAGAGCAGAGTGCAGAGAGTAAAAATCACAGAGAGCTGAGTGCGGAGTGTAAAAATCACAGAGAGCTGAGTGGAGAGAGTAAAAATCACAGACAGCAGAATTGGCAGAGTAAAAATCACAGAAAGCAGAGTACAGAGAGTAAAAATCACAGAGTGCCGAGTGCAGAGATAAAAATCACAGACATCAGAGTACGGAGAGTAAAAATCACAGATAACTGATTGCAGAGAATAAAAATCACAGAGATCTGAGTGCAGAGAGCAAAAATCGCAGAGAACGGAGTGCAGAGAGTAAAAATCACAGACATCAGAATACGGAGAGTAAAAATCACAGGTAACTGATTGCAGAGAATAAAAATCACAGAGATCTGAGTGCAGAGAGCAAAAATCGCAGAGAACGGAGTGCAGAGAGTAAAAATCACAGACATCAGAGTACGGAGAGTAAAAATCACAGGTAACTGATTGCAGAGAATTATAATCACAGAGATCTGAGTGCAGAGAGCAAAAATCGCAGAGAACGGAGTGCAGAGAGTAATAATCACAGAGGGCAGAGTGCAGAGAGTAAAAATCACAAGTGCAGAGTACGGAGAGCAAACATCACAGAGATCAGACTGCAGAGAGTAAAAATCACACAGAGTTGAGGGCAGAGTGTAAAGATCAGAGAGAGCAGAGAGCAGAGAGTAAAGCTCACAGAGATCAGAGTGCGGAGAGCAAACATCACAGAGAACAGATTGCAGAGAGTAAAAGTAACAGAGAGCATAGTGCAGACATTAAAAATCACAGAGAGCAGAGTGCGGAGAGTAAAAATCACAGAGAGCTGAGTGCAGAGAGTAAAAATCACAGAGAGCTGAGCACAGAGAGTAAAAATCACTGAGAGCAGCGGGCGGAAATTAAAAATCAGAGAGTGCAGAGTGCGGAGAATAAAAATCACAGAGAACAGAGTGCAATGAGTAAAAATCTCGGAGGGCAGAGTGCGGAGAGTAAAAATCACTGAGAATGGAGTGCTGAGAATAAAACTCACAGAGATCACAGTGCGGAGAGTAAAAATTACAGAGATCAGAGTGCAGAGAGTAAAACTCACAGAGATTTGTGTGCAGAGAGTTAAAATCACAGAGAACAGTGTGCAGAGAATAAAAATCACAGAGTTCAGAGTGCGGAGAGTAAAAATTACAGAGATCATAGTGCAGAGAGAAGAAATTACAGAGATCAGAGTGCAGAGAGTAAAACTCACAGAGATCTGTGTGCAGTGAGTAAAAATCGCAGAGAACAGAGTGCAGAGCGTAAAAATCACAGAGAACAGAGTGCAGAGAGTAAAAATCACAGAGAGCTGAATTGGCAGAGTAAAAATCACAGAGAGTAGTGTACGGAGTGTAAAAAATCACAAAGAGAAGAGTGCAGAGAGTAAAAATCACAGAGATCAGAGTGCGGGGAGTAAAAATCACAGATAACTGATTGCAGAGAATAAAAATCACAGAGATCTGAGTGCAGAGAGCAAAAATCGCAGAGAACGGAGTGCAGAGAGTCATAATCACAGAGGGCAGAGTGAAGAGAGTAAAAATCACAAGTGCAGAGTACGGAGAGCAGAAATCACAGAGATCAGACTGCAGAGAGTAAAAATCACACAGAGTTGAGGGCAAAGTGTAAAGATCAGAGAGAGCAGAGGGCAGAGAGTAAAAATCACAGAGAGCTGAGTGCGGAGTGTAAAAATCACAGAGAGCTGAGTGCAGAGAGTAAAAATCACAGAGAGCAGATTACAGAGAGTAAAAATCACAGAAAGCAGAGTACAGAGCGTAAAAATCACAGAGAGCAGCGTGCGGAAATTAAAAATCAGAGAGTGCAGAGTGCAGAGAATAAAAATCACAGAGAACAAAGTGCAAAGAGTAAAAATCTCAGAGGGCAGAGTGCGGACAGTAAAAATCACTGAGAATGGAGTGCTGAGAATAAAACTCACAGAGATCACAGTGCGGAGAGTAAAAATTACAGAGAACAGAGTGCAGAGAGTAAAAATCACAGAGTTCAGAGTGCGGAGAGTAAAAATTACAGAGATCATAGTGCAGAGAGAAAAAATCACAGAGAACAGAGTGCAGACTGTAAAAATCACAGAGAACAGAGTGCAGAGAGTAAAAATCACAGAGAGTAGAGTGCGGAGTGTAAAAATCACAGAGAGAAGAGTGCAGAGAGTAAAAATCACAGAGATCTGAGTGCAGAGAGCAAAAATGGCAGAGAACGGAGTGCAGAGAGTAATAATCACAGAGGGCAGAGTGAAGAGAGTAAAAATCACAAGTGCAGAGTACGGAGAGCAAAAATCACAGAGATCTGAGTGCAGCGAGTCAAAATCACAGACAACAGAGTGCAGAGATTAAAAATCACAGAGAGCAGAGTGCGGAGAGTAAAAATCACAGAGAGCTGAGTGCAGAGAGTAAAAGTCACAGAGAACAGAGTGCGGAGAGTAAAAATCACAGAGACAGAATGCAGAATGAAAATCACAGAAATCAGAGTGCAGAGAGTAAAAATCACAGAGAGCAGACTGCGGAGAGTAATCATCACAGGGAACAGAGTGCAGTGAGTAAAAATCAGAGAGTGCAGAGTGCACGGAGTAAAAATCACAGAGATCAGAGTGCAGAGAGTAAAAATCACAGAGATCAGAGTGCGGGGAGTAAAAATCACAGATAACTGATTGCAGATAATAAAAATCACAGAGATCTGAGTGCAGAGAGCAAAAATCGCAGAGAACGGAGTGCAGAGAGTAATAATCACAGAGGGCAGAGTGAAGAGAGTAAAAATCACAAGTGCAGAGTACGGAGAGCAAAAATCACAGAGATCAGACTGCAGAGAGTAAAAATCACACACAGTTGAGGGCAGACTGTATAGATCAGAGAGAGCAGAGGGCAGAGAGTAAAGCTCACAGAGATCAGAGTGCGGAGAGCAAACATCACAGAGAACAGATTGCAGAGAGTAAAAGTAACAGAGAGCATAGTGCAGACGTTAAAAATCACAGAGAGCAGAGTGCGGAGAGGAAAAATCACAGAGAGCTGAGTGCAGCGAGTCAAAATCACAGAGAACAGAGTGCAGAGATTAAAAATAACAGAGAGCAGAGTGCGGAGAGTAAAAATCACAGAGAGCTGATTGCAGAGAGTAAAAGTCAAAGAGAACAGAGTGCGGAGAGTAAAAATCACAGAGACAGAATGCAGTATGAAAATCACAGAAAACAGAGTGCAGAGAGTACAAATCACAGAGAGCTGAGTGCAGAGATTAAAAGTCACAGAGAATAGAGTGCGGAGAGTAAAAATCACAGAGACAAAATGCAGAATGAAAATCACAGAAATCAGAGTGCAGAGAGTAAAAATCACAGAGAGAGGACTGCGGAGAGTAATCATCACAGAGAACAGAGTGCAGTGAGTAAATATCAGAGAGTGCAGAGTGCAGAGAGTAAAAATCACAGAGATCAGAGTGCAGAGAGTAAAAATCACAGAGATCAGAGTGCAGAGAGTAAAAATCACAGAGAAGAGAGTACAGAGAATAAAAATCACAGAGAACTGGGTGCGGAGAGTAAGAATCACAGAGAACAGAGTGCGGAGAGTAAAAATCACAGAGAGCAGAATTGGCAGAGTAAAAATCACAGAAAGCAGTGTGCGGAATGTAAAAATCACAGAGAGAAGTGTGCAGAGAGTAAAAATCACAGAGAGCAGAGTGCAGAGTGTAAAAATCACAGAGATCAGAGTGCGGAGAGTCAAAATCACAGAGAGCTGAGTGCAGAGATTAAGAATCACAGAGAACAAAGTTCAGAGAGTAAAAATCACAGAGAGCTGAGTGCAGAGAGTAAAAATCACAGAGATCTGAGTGCAGAGAGTAAAAATCACAGAGAGCTGAGTGCGGAGTGTAAAAATCACAGAGAGCTGAGTGGAGAGAGTAAAAATCACAGACACAGAATTAGCAGAGTAAAAATCACAGAAAGCAGAGTACAGAGAGTAAAAATCACAGAGTGCCGAGTGCAGAGAGTAAATGTCACAGAGATCAGAGTACGGAGAGTAAAAATCACAGAGAGCTGAGTGCAGAGAGTAAAAATCACAGAGATCAGAGTGCAGAGAGTAAAAGTAACAGAGAGCGTAGTGCAGACGTTAAAAATCACAGAGAGCAGAGTGCAGAGAGTAAAAATCACAGAGATCTGAGTGCGGAGTGTAAAAATCACAGAGAGCTGAGTGCAGAGAGTAAAAATCACAGAGAGCAGAGTGCGGAGAGTAAAAATCACAGAGAGCTGAGTGCAGAGAGTAAAAATCACAGAGAGCTGAGCACAGAGAGTAAAAATCACTGAGAGCAGCGGGCGGAAATTAAAAATCAGAGAGTGCAGAGTGCGGAGAATAAAAATCACAGAGAACAGAGTGCAAAGAGTAAAAATCTCGGAGGGCAGAGTGCGGAGAGTAAAAATCACTGAGAATGGAGTGCTGAGAATAAAACTCACAGAGATCACAGTGCGGAGAGTAAAAATTACAGAGATCAGAGTGCAGAGAGTAAAACTCACAGAGATTTGTGTGCAGAGAGTTAAAATCACAGAGAACAGTGTGCAGAGAATAAAAATCACAGAGTTCAGAGTGCGGAGAGTAAAAATTACAGAGATCATAGTGCAGAGAGAAGAAATTACAGAGATCAGAGTCCAGAGAGTAAAACTCACAGAGATCTGTGTGCAGTGAGTAAAAATCGCAGAGAACAGAGTGCAGAGCGTAAAAATCACAGAGAACAGAGTGCAGAGAGTAAAAATCACAGAGAGCTGAATTGGCAGAGTAAAAATCACAGAGAGTAGAGTACGGAGTGTAAAAATCACAGAGAGAAGAGTGCAGAGAGTAAAAATCACAGAGATCAGAGTGCGGGGAGTAAAAATCACAGATAACTGATTGCAGAGAATAAAAATCACAGAGATCTGAGTGCAGAGAGCAAAAATCGCAGAGAACGGAGTGCAGAGAGTCATAATCACAGAGGGCAGAGTGAAGAGAGTAAAAATCACAAGTGCAGAGTACGGAGAGCAGAAATCACAGAGATCAGACTGCAGAGAGTAAAAATCACACAGAGTTGAGGGCAAAGTGTAAAGATCAGAGAGAGCAGAGGGCAGAGAGTAAAAATCACAGAGAGCTGAGTGCGGAGTGTAAAAATCACAGAGAGCTGAGTGCAGAGAGTAAAAATCACAGAGAGCAGATTACAGAGAGTAAAAATCACAGAAAGCAGAGTACAGAGCGTAAAAATCACAGAGAGCAGCGTGCGGAAATTAAAAATCAGAGAGTACAGAGTGCGGAGAATAAAAATCACAGAGAACAGAGTGCAAAGAGTAAAAATCTCAGAGGGCAGAGTGCGGAGAGTAAAAATCACTGAGAATGGAGTGCTGAGAATAAAACTCACAGAGATCACAGTGCGGAGAGTAAAAATTACAGAGAACAGAGTGCAGAGAGTAAAAATCACAGAGTTCAGAGTGCGGAGAGTAAAAATTACAGAGATCATAGTGCAGAGAGTAAAAATCACAGAGAACAGAGTGCAGACTGTAAAAATCACAGAGAACAGAGTGCAGAGAGTAAAAATCACAGAGAGCTGAATTGGCAGAGTAAAAATCACAGAGAGTAGAGTGCGGAGTGTAAAAATCACAGAGAGAAGAGTGCAGAGAGTAAAAATCACAGAGATCTGAGTGCAGAGAGCAAAAATGGCAGAGAACGGAGTGCAGAGAGTAATAATCACAGAGGGCAGAGTGAAGAGAGTAAAAATCACAAGTGCAGAGTACGGAGAGCAAAAATCACAGAGATCTGAGTGCAGCGAGTCAAAATCGCAGACAACAGAGTGCAGAGATTAAAAATCACAGAGAGCAGAGTGCGGAGAGTAAAAATCACAGAGAGCTGGGTGCAGAGAGTAAAAGTCACAGAGAACAGAGTGCGGAGAGTAAAAATCACAGAGACAGAATGCAGAATGAAAATCACAGAAATCAGAGTGCAGAGAGTAAAAATCACAGAGAGCAGACTGCGGAGAGTAATCATCACAGAGAACAGAGTGCAGTGAGTAAAAATCAGAGTGCAGAGTGCACGGAGTAAAAATCACAGAGATCAGAGTGCAGAGAGTAAAAATCACAGAGATCAGAGTGCGGGGAGTAAAAATCACAGATAACTGATTGCAGATAATAAAAATCACAGAGATCTGAGTGCAGAGAGCAAAAATCGCAGAGAACGGAGTGCAGAGAGTAATAATCACAGAGGGCAGAGTGAAGAGAGTAAAAATCACAAGTGCAGAGTACGGAGAGCAAAAATCACAGAGATCAGACTGCAGAGAGTAAAAATCACACAGAGTTGAGGGCAGACTGTATAGATCAGAGAGAGCAGAGGGCAGAGAGTAAAGCTCACAGAGATCAGAGTGCGGAGAGGAAAAATCACAGAGAGCTGAGTGCAGCGAGTCAAAATCACAGAGAACAGAGTGCAGAGATTAAAAATAACAGAGAGCAGAGTGCGGAGAGTAAAAATCACAGAGAGCTGATTGCAGAGAGTAAAAGTCAAAGAGAACAGAGTGCGGAGAGTAAAAATCACAGAGACAGAATGCAGGTTGAAAATCACAGAAAACAGAGTGCAGAGAGTAAAAATCACAGAGAGCTGAGTGCAGAGATTAAAAGTCACAGAGAATAGAGTGCGGAGAGTAAAAATCACAGAGACAAAATGCAGAATGAAAATCACAGAAATCAGAGTGCAGAGAGTAAAAATCACAGAGAGAAGACTGCGGAGAGTAATCATCACAGAGAACAGAGTGCAGTGAGTAAATATCAGAGAGTGCAGAGTGCAGAGAGTAAAAATCACAGAGATCAGAGTGCAGAGAGTAAAAATCACAGAGATCAGAGTGCAGGGAGTAAAAATCACAGAGAACAGAGTACAGAGAGTAAAAATCACAGAGAACTGGGTGCGGAGAGTAAGAATCACAGAGAACAGAGTGCGGAGAGTAAAAATCACAGAGAGCAGAATTGGCAGAGTAAAAATCACAGAAAGCAGTGTGCGGAATGTAAAAATCACAGAGAGAAGTGTGCAGAGAGTAAAAATCACAGAGAGCAGAGTGCAGAGTGTAAAAATCACAGAGATCAGAGTGCGGAGAGTCAAAATCACAGAGAGCTGAGTGCAGAGATTAAGAATCACAGAGAACAAAGTTCAGAGAGTACAAATCACAGAGAGCTGAGTGCAGAGAGTAAAAATCACAGAGATCAGAGTGCAGAGAGTAAAAGTAACAGAGAGCGTAGTGCAGACATTAAAAATCACAGAGATCAGAGTGCAGAGAGTAAAAATCACAGAGAGCTGAGTGCGGAGTGTAAAAATCATAGAGAGCTGAGTGCAGAGAGTAAAAATCACAGAGAGCAGAATTGGCAGAGTAAAAATCACAGAAAGCAGAGTACAGAGAGTAAAAATCACAGAGTGCCGAGTGCAGAGAGTAAATGTCACAGAGATCAGAGTACGGAGAGTAAAAATCACAGAGAGCTGAGTGCAGAGAGCAAAAATCACAGAGATCAGAGTGCAGAGAGTAAAAGTAACAGTGAGCGTAGTGCAGACGTTAAAAATCACAGAGAGCAGAGTGCAGAGAGTAAAAATCACAGAGATCTGAGTGCGGAGTGTAAAAATCACAGAGAGCTGAGTGCAGAGAGTAAAAATCACAGAGAGCAGAATTGGCAGAGTAAAAATCACAGAAAGCAGAGTACCGAGAGTAAAAATCACAGAGTGCCGCGTGCAGAGAATAAAAATCACAGAGATCAGAGTGCGGGGAGTAAAAATCACAGATAACTGATTGCAGATAATAAAAATCACAGAGATCTGAGTGCAGAGAGCAAAAATCGCAGAGAGCTGAGTGCGGAGTGTAAAAATCACAGAGAGCTGAGTGGAGAGAGTAAAAATCACAGACACAGAATTAGCAGAGTAAAAATCACAGAGATCAGAGTGCAGAGAGTAAAAGTAACAGAGAGCGTAGTGCAGACGTTAAAAATCACAGAGAGCAGAGTGCAGAGAGTAAAAATCACAGAGATCTGAGTGCGGAGTGTAAAAATCACAGAGAGCTGAGTGCAGAGAGTAAAAATCACAGAGAGCAGAATTGGCAGAGTAAAGATCACAGAAAGCAGAGTACAGAGAGTAAAAATCACAGAGTGCCGAGTGCAGAGAGTAAAATTCACAGGGAGCTGAGCGCAGAGAGTAAACCTCACAGAGATCAGAGTTCGGAGAGCAAACATCACAGAGAACAGAGTGCAGAGAGTAAAAGTAACAGAGAGCGTAGTGCAGACATTAAAAATGACAGAGAGCAGAGTGCAGAGGGTAAAAATCACAGAGAGCTGAGTGCGGAGTGTAAAAATCACAGAGAGCTGAGTGGAGAGAGTAAAAATCACAGACACAGAATTAGCAGAGTAAAAATCACAGAAAGCAGAGTACAGAGAGTAAAAATCACAGAGTGCCGAGTGCAGAGATAAAAATCACAGACATCAGATTACGGAGAGTAAAAATCACAGATAACTGATTGCAGAGAATAAAAATCACAGAGATCTGAGTGCAGAGAGCAAAAATCGCAGAGAACGGAGTGCAGAGAGTAAAAATCACAGACATCAGAGTACGGAGAGTAAAAATCACAGGTAACTGATTGCAGAGAATAAAAATCACAGAGATCTGAGTGCAGAGAGCAAAAATCGCAGAGAACGGAGTGCAGAGAGTAATAATCACAGAGGGCAGAATGCAGAGAGTAAAAATCACAAGTGCAGAGTACGGAGAGCAAAAATCACAGAGAACAGATTGCAGAGAGTAAAAGTAACAGAGAGCATAGTGCAGACATTAAAAATCACAGAGAGCAGAGTGCGGAGAGTAAAAATCACAGAGAGCTGAGTGCAGAGAGTAAAAAGTCACAGAGAACACAGTGCAGAGAGTAAAAATCACAGAGAGCTGAGCACAGAGAGTAAAAATCACAGAGAGCAGCGGGCGGAAATTAAAAATCAGAGAGTGCAGAGTGCGGAGAATAAAAATCACAGAGAACAGAGTGCAAAGAGTAAAAATCTCAGAGGGCAGAGTGCGGAGAGTAAAAATCACTGAGAATGGAGTGCTGAGAATAAAACTCGCAGAGATCACAGTGCGGAGAGTAAAAATTACAGAGATCAGAGTGCAGAGAGTAAAACTCACAGAGATTTGTGAGCAGAGAGTTAAAATCACAGAGAACAGAGTGCAGAGAGTAAAAATCACAGAGATCAGAGTGGAGAGAGTAAAAATCACAGAGAACAGAGTGCAGACTGTAAAAATCACAGAGAACAGAGAGCAGAGAGTAAAAAGCACAGAGAGCTGAATTGGCAGAGTAAAAATCACAGAGAGTAGAGTGCGGAGTGTAAAAATCACAGAGAGAAGAGTGCAGAGAGTAAAAATCACAGAGATCAGAGTGCGGTGAGTAAAAATCACAGATAACTGATTACAGAGAATAAAAATCACAGAGATCTGTGTGCAGTGAGTAAAAATCGCAGAGAACAGAGTGCAGAGCGTAAAAATCACAGAGAACAGAGTGCAGAGAGTAAAAATCACAGAGAGCTGAATTGGCAGAGTAAAAATCACAGAGAGTAGAGTACGGAGTGTAAAAATCACAGAGAGAAGAGTGCAGAGAGTAAAAATCACAGAGATCAGAGTGCGGGGAGTAAAAATCACAGATAACTGATTGCAGAGAATAAAAATCACAGAGATCTGAGTGCAGAGAGCAAAAATCGCAGAGAACGGAGTGCAGAGAGTCATAATCACAGAGGGCAGAGTGAAGAGAGTAAAAATCACAAGTGCAGAGTACGGAGAGCAGAAATCACAGAGATCAGACTGCAGAGAGTAAAAATCACACAGAGTTGAGGGCAAAGTGTAAAGATCAGAGAGAGCAGAGGGCAGAGAGTAAAGCTCACAGAGATCAGAGTGCGGAGAGCAAACATCACAGAGAACAGATTGCAGAGAGTAAAAGTAACAGAGAGCGTAGTGCAGACATTAAAAATCACAGAGAGCAGAGTGCAGAGAGTAAAAATCACAGAGAGCTGAGTGCGGAGTGTAAAAATCACAGAGAGCTGAGTGCAGAGAGTAAAAATCACAGAGAGCAGATTACAGAGAGTAAAAATCACAGAAAGCAGAGTACAGAGCGTAAAAATCACAGAGAGCAGCGTGCGGAAATTAAAAATCAGAGAGTGCAGAGTGCGGAGAATAGAAATCACAGAAAACAGAGTGCAAAGAGTAAAAATCTCAGAGTTCAGAGTGCGGAGAGTAAAAATTACAGAGATCATAGTGCAGAGAGAAAAAATCACAGAGATTAGAGTGCAGAGTGTAAAAATCATAGAGATCTGTGTACAGTGAGTAAAAATCGCAGAGAACAGAGTGCAGAGCGTAAAAATCACAGAGATCAGAGTGGAGAGAGTAAAAATCACAGAGAACAGAGTGCAGACTGTAAAAATCACAGAGATCAGAGTGCGGAGAGTCAAAATCACAGAGAGCTGAGTGCAGAGATTAAGAATCACAGAGAACAAAGTTCAGAGAGTACAAATCACAGAGAGCTGAGTGTAGAGAGTAAAAATCACAGAGATCAGAGTGCAGAGAGTAAAAGTAACAGAGAGCGTAGTGCAGACATTAAAAATCACAGAGATCAGAGTGCAGAGAGTAAAAAACACAGAGAGCTGAGTGCGGAGTGTAAAAATCATAGAGAGCTGAGTGCAGAGAGTAAAAATCACAGAGAGCAGAATTGGCAGAGTAAAAATCACAGAAAGCAGAGTACAGAGAGTAAAAATCACAGAGTGCCGAGTGCAGAGAGTAAATGTCACAGAGATCAGATTACGGAGAGTAAAAATCACAGAGAGCTGAGTGCAGAGAGTAAAAATCACAGAGATCAGAGTGCAGAGAGTAAAAGTAACAGTGAGCGTAGTGCAGACGTTAAAAATCACAGAGAGCAGAGTGCAGAGAGTAAAAATCACAGCGATCTGATTGCGGAGTGTAAAAATCACAGAGAGCTGAGTGCAGAGAGTAAAAATCACAGAGAGCAGAATTGGCAGAGTAAAAATCACAGAAAGCAGAGTACCGAGAGTAAAAATCACAGAGTGCCGCGTGCAGAGAATAAAAATCACAGAGATCAGAGTGCGGGGAGTAAAAATCACAGATAACTGATTGCAGATAATAAAAATCACAGAGATCTGAGTGCAGAGAGCAAAAATCGCAGAGAGCTGAGTGCGGAGTGTAAAAATCACAGAGAGCTGAGTGGAGAGAGTAAAAATCACAGACACAGAATTAGCAGAGTAAAAATCACAGAAAGCAGAGTACAGAGAGTAAAAATCACAGAGTGCCGAGTGCAGAGAGTAAATGTCACAGAGATCAGAGTACGGAGAGTAAAAATCACAGAGAGCTGAGTGCAGAGAGTAAAAATCACAGAGATCAGAGTGCAGAGAGTAAAAGTAACAGAGAGCGTAGTGCAGACGTTAAAAATCACAGAGAGCAGAGTGCAGAGAGTAAAAATCACAGAGATCTGAGTGCGGAGTGTAAAAATCACAGAGAGCTGAGTGCAGAGAATAAAAATCACAGAGAGCAGAATTGGCAGAGTAAAGATCACAGAAAGCAGAGTACAGAGAGTAAAAATCACAGAGTGCCGAGTGCAGAGAGTAAAATTCACAGGGAGCTGAGCGCAGAGAGTAAACCTCACAGAGATCAGAGTTCGGAGAGCAAACATCACAGAGAACAGAGTGCAGAGAGTAAAAGTAACAGAGAGCGTAGTGCAGACATTAAAAATCACAGAGAGCAGAGTGCAGAGAGTAAAAATCACAGAGAGCTGAGTGCGGAGTGTAAAAATCACAGAGAGCTGAGTGGAGAGAGTAAAAATCACAGACACAGAATTAGCAGAGTAAAAATCACAGAAAGCAGAGTACAGAGAGTAAAAATCACAGAGTGCCGAGTGCAGAGATAAAAATCACAGACATCAGATTACGGAGAGTAAAAATCACAGATAACTGATTGCAGAGAATAAAAATCACAGAGATCTGAGTGCAGAGAGCAAAAATCGCAGAGAACGGAGTGCAGGGAGTAAAAATCACAGACATCAGAGTACGGAGAGTAAAAATCACAGGTAACTGATTGCAGAGAATAAAAATCACAGAGATCTGAGTGCAGAGAGCAAAAATCGCAGAGAACGGAGTGCAGAGAGTAATAATCACAGAGGGCAGAATGCAGAGAGTAAAAATCACAAGTGCAGAGTACAGAGAGCAAAAATCACAGAGAACAGATTGCAGAGAGTAAAAGTAACAGAGAGCATAGTGCAGACATTAAAAATCACAGAGAGCAGAGTGCGGAGAGTAAAAATCACAGAGAACAGAGTGCAGACTGTAAAAATCACAGAGAACAGAGTGGAGAGAGTAAAAATCACAGAGAACAGAGTGCAGACTGTAAAAATCACAGAGAACAGAGAGCAGAGAGTAAAAAGCACAGAGAGCTGAATTGGCAGAGTAAAAATCACAGAGAGTAGAGTGCGGAGTGTAAAAATCACAGAGAGAAGAGTGCAGAGAGTAAAAATCACAGAGATCAGAGTGCGGTGAGTAAAAATCACAGATAACTGATTGCAGAGAATAAAAATCACAGAGATCTGAGTGCAGAGAGCAAAAATCGCAGAGAACGGAGTGCAGAGAGTCATAATCACAGAGGGCAGAGTGAAGAGAGTAAAAATCACAAGTGCAGAGTACGGAGAGCAGAAATCATAGAGATCAGACTGCAGAGAGTAAAAATCACACAGAGTTGAGGGCAAAGTGTAAAGATCAGAGAGAGTAGAGGGCAGAGAGTAAAGCTCACAGAGATCAGAGTGCGGAGAGCAAACATCACAGAGAACAGATTGCAGAGAGTAAAAGTAACAGAGAGCGTAGTGCAGACATTAAAAATCACAGGGAGCAGAGTGCAGAGAGTAAAAATCACAGAGAGCTGAGTGCGGAGTGTAAAAATCACAGAGAGCTGAGTGCAGAGAGTAAAAATCACAGAGAGCAGATTACAGAGAGTAAAAATCACAGAAAGCAGAGTACAGAGCGTAAAAATCACAGAGAGCAGCGTGCGGAAATTAAAAATCAGAGAGTGCAGAGTGCGGAGAATAGAAATCACAGAAAACAGAGTGCAAAGAGTAAAAATGTCAGAGGGCAGAGTGCGGAGAGTAAAAATCACAGAGAGAAGAGTGCAGAGAGTAATAATCACAGAGATCAGAGTGCGGGGAGTAAAAATCACAGATAACTGATTGCAGATAATAAAAATCACAGAGATCTGAGTGCAGAGAGCAAAAATCGCAGAGAACGGAGTGCAGAGAGTAATAATCACAGAGGGCAGAGTGAAGAGAGTAAAAATCACAAGTGCAGAGTACGGAGATTAAAAATCACAGAGAGCAGAGTGCGGAGAGTAAAAATCACAGAGAGCTGAGTGCAGAGAGTAAAAGTCACAGAGAACAGAGTGCGGAGAGTAAAAATCACGGAGACAGAATGCAGAATGCAAATCACAGAAATCAGAGTGCAGAGAGTAAAAATCACAGAGAACAGAGTGCAGAGAGTAAAAGTAACAGAGAGCGTAGTGCAGACATTAAAAATCACAGAGAGCAGAGTGCGGAGAGTAAAAATCACAGAGAGTTGAGTGCAGAGAGTAAAAGTCACAAAGAACAGAGTGCGGAGAGTAAAAATCACACAGACAGAATGCAGAATGAAAATCACAGAAAACAGAGTGCAGAGAGTAAAAATCACAGAGAGCTGAGTGCGGAGTGTAAAAATCACAGAGAGCTGAGTGCAGAGAGTAAAAATCACAGAGAGCAGAATTGGCAGAGTAAAAATCACAGAAAGCAGAGTACCGAGAGTAAAAATCACAGAGTGCCGCGTGCAGAGAGTAAAAATCACAGAGAGCTGAGCGCAGAGAGTAAAAATAACAGAGAGCAGCGTGCGGAAATTAAAAATCAGAGAGTGCAGAGTTCGGAGAGTAAAAATCACAGAGACAGAATGCAGAATAAAAATCACAGAGAGCTGAGTGCAGGGAGTAAAAATCACAGAGAGCAGAATTGGCAGAGTAAAAATCACAGAAAGCAGAGTACCGAGAGTAAAAATCACAGAGTGCCGCGTGCAGAGAGTAAAAATCACAGAGATCTGAGTGCAGAGAGTAAAAATCACAGGGAGCTGAGCGCAGAGAGTAAAGCTCACAGAGATCAGAGTGCGGAGAGCAAACATCACAGAGAACAGATTGCAGAGAGTAAAAGTAACAGAGAGCATAGTGCAGACATTAAAAATCACAGAGAGCAGAGTGCGGAGAGTAAAAATCACAGAGAGCTGAGTGCAGAGAGTAAAAGTCACAGAGAACAGAGTGCAGAGAGTAAAAATCACAGAGAGCTGAGCACAGAGAGTAAAAATCACAGAGAGCAGCGGGCGGAAATTAAAAATCAGAGAGTGCAGAGTGCGGAGAATAAAAATCACAGAGAACAGAGTGCAAAGAGTAAAAATCTCAGAGGGCAGAGTGCGGAGAGTAAAAATCACTGAGAATGGAGTGCTGAGAATAAAACTCGCAGAGATCACAGTGCGGAGAGTAAAAATTACAGAGATCAGAGTGCAGAGAGTAAAACTCACAGAGATCAGAGTGGAGAGAGTAAAAATCACAGAGAACAGAGTGCAGACTGTAAAAATCACAGAGAACAGAGTGGAGAGAGAAAAAATCACAGAGAACAGAGTGCAGACTGTAAAAATCACAGAGAACAGAGAGCAGAGAGTAAAAAGCACAGAGAGCTGAATTGGCAGAGTAAAAATCACAGAGAGTAGAGTGCGGAGTGTAAAAATCACAGAGAGAAGAGTGCAGAGAGTAAAAATCACAGAGATCAGAGTGCGGTGAGTAAAAATCACAGATAACTGATTGCAGAGAATAAAAATCACAGAGATCTGAGTGCAGAGAGCAAAAATCGCAGAGAACGGAGTGCAGAGAGTCATAATCACAGAGGGCAGAGTGAAGAGAGTAAAAATCACAAGTGCAGAGTACGGAGAGCAGAAATCATAGAGATCAGACTGCAGAGAGTAAAAATCACACAGAGTTGAGGGCAAAGTGTAAAGATCAGAGAGAGTAGAGGGCAGAGAGTAAAGCTCACAGAGATCAGAGTGCGGAGAGCAAACATCACAGAGAACAGATTGCAGAGAGTAAAAGTAACAGAGAGCGTAGTGCAGACATTAAAAATCACAGGGAGCAGAGTGCAGAGAGTAAAAATCACAGAGAGCTGAGTGCGGAGTGTAAAAATCACAGAGAGCTGAGTGCAGAGAGTAAAAATCACAGAGAGCAGATTACAGAGAGTAAAAATCACAGAAAGCAGAGTACAGAGCGTAAAAATCACAGAGAGCAGCGTGCGGAAATTAAAAATCAGAGAGTGCAGAGTGCGGAGAATAGAAATCACAGAAAACAGAGTGCAAAGAGTAAAAATGTCAGAGGGCAGAGTGCGGAGAGTAAAAATCACAGAGAGAAGAGTGCAGAGAGTAATAATCACAGAGATCAGAGTGCGGGGAGTAAAAATCACAGATAACTGATTGCAGATAATAAAAATCACAGAGATCTGAGTGCAGAGAGCAAAAATCGCAGAGAACGGAGTGCAGAGAGTAATAATCACAGAGGGCAGAGTGAAGAGAGTAAAAATCACAAGTGCAGAGTACGGAGATTAAAAATCACAGAGAGCAGAGTGCGGAGAGTAAAAATCACAGAGAGCTGAGTGCAGAGAGTAAAAGTCACAGAGAACAGAGTGCGGAGAGTAAAAATCACGGAGACAGAATGCAGAATGCAAATCACAGAAATCAGAGTGCAGAGAGTAAAAATCACAGAGAACAGAGTGCAGAGAGTAAAAGTAACAGAGAGCGTAGTGCAGACATTAAAAATCACAGAGAGCAGAGTGCGGAGAGTAAAAATCACAGAGAGTTGAGTGCAGAGAGTAAAAGTCACAAAGAACAGAGTGCGGAGAGTAAAAATCACACAGACAGAATGCAGAATGAAAATCACAGAAAACAGAGTGCAGAGAGTAAAAATCACAGAGAGCTGAGTGCGGAGTGTAAAAATCACAGAGAGCTGAGTGCAGAGAGTAAAAATCACAGAGAGCAGAATTGGCAGAGTAAAAATCACAGAAAGCAGAGTACCGAGAGTAAAAATCACAGAGTGCCGCGTGCAGAGAGTAAAAATCACAGAGAGCTGAGCGCAGAGAGTAAAAATAACAGAGAGCAGCGTGCGGAAATTAAAAATCAGAGAGTGCAGAGTTCGGAGAGTAAAAATCACAGAGACAGAATGCAGAATAAAAATCACAGAGAGCTGAGTGCAGGGAGTAAAAATCACAGAGAGCAGAATTGGCAGAGTAAAAATCACAGAAAGCAGAGTACCGAGAGTAAAAATCACAGAGTGCCGCGTGCAGAGAGTAAAAATCACAGAGATCTGAGTGCAGAGAGTAAAAATCACAGGGAGCTGAGCGCAGAGAGTAAAGCTCACAGAGATCAGAGTGCGGAGAGCAAACATCACAGAGAACAGATTGCAGAGAGTAAAAGTAACAGAGAGCATAGTGCAGACATTAAAAATCACAGAGAGCAGAGTGCGGAGAGTAAAAATCACAGAGAGCTGAGTGCAGAGAGTAAAAGTCACAGAGAACAGAGTGCAGAGAGTAAAAATCACAGAGAGCTGAGCACAGAGAGTAAAAATCACAGAGAGCAGCGGGCGGAAATTAAAAATCAGAGAGTGCAGAGTGCGGAGAATAAAAATCACAGAGAACAGAGTGCAAAGAGTAAAAATCTCAGAGGGCAGAGTGCGGAGAGTAAAAATCACTGAGAATGGAGTGCTGAGAATAAAACTCGCAGAGATCACAGTGCGGAGAGTAAAAATTACAGAGATCAGAGTGCAGAGAGTAAAACTCACAGAGATCAGAGTGGAGAGAGTAAAAATCACAGAGAACAGAGTGCAGACTGTAAAAATCACAGAGAACAGAGTGGAGAGAGAAAAAATCACAGAGAACAGAGTGCAGACTGTAAAAATCACAGAGAACAGAGAGCAGAGAGTAAAAAGCACAGAGAGCTGAATTGGCAGAGTAAAAATCACAGAGAGTAGAGTGCGGAGTGTAAAAATCACAGAGAGAAGAGTGCAGAGAGTAAAAATCACAGAGATCAGAGTGCGGTGAGTAAAAATCACAGATAACTGATTGCAGAGAATAAAAATCACAGAGATCTGAGTGCAGAGAGCAAAAATCGCAGAGAACGGAGTGCAGAGAGTCATAATCACAGAGGGCAGAGTGAAGAGAGTAAAAATCACAAGTGCAGAGTACGGAGAGCAGAAATCACAGAGATCAGACTGCAGAGAGTAAAAATCACACAGAGTTGAGGGCAAAGTGTAAAGATCAGAGAGAGCAGAGGGCAGAGAGTAAAGCTCACAGAGATCAGAGTGCGGAGAGCAAACATCACAGAGAACAGATTGCAGAGAGTAAAAGTAACAGAGAGTGTAGTGCAGACATTAAAAATCACAGGGAGCAGAGTGCAGAGAGTAAAAATCACAGAGAGCTGAGTGCGGAGTGTAAAAATCACAGAGAGCTGAGTGCAGAGAGTAAAAATCACAGAGAGCAGATTACAGAGAGTAAAAATCACAGAAAGCAGAGTACAGAGCGTAAAAATCACAGAGAGCAGCGTGCGGAAATTAAAAATCAGAGAGTGCAGAGTGCGGAGAATAGAAATCACAGAAAACAGAGTGCAAAGAGTAAAAATGTCAGAGGGCAGAGTGCGGAGAGTAAAAATCACAGAGAGAAGAGTGCAGAGAGTAATAATCACAGAGATCAGAGTGCGGGGAGTAAAAATCACAGATAACTGATTGCAGATAATAAAAATCACAGAGATCTGAGTGCAGAGAGCAAAAATCGCAGAGAACGGAGTGCAGAGAGTAATAATCACAGAGGGCAGAGTGAAGAGAGTAAAAATCACAAGTGCAGAGTACGGAGATTAAAAATCACAGAGAGCAGAGTGAGGAGAGTAAAAATCACAGAGAGCTGAGTGCAGAGAGTAAAAGTCACAGAGAACAGAGTGCGGAGAGTAAAAATCACGGAGACAGAATGCAGAATGCAAATCACAGAAATCAGAGTGCAGAGAGTAAAAATCACAGAGAACAGAGTGCAGAGAGTAAAAGTAACAGAGAGCGTAGTGCAGACATTAAAAATCACAGAGAGCAGAGTGCGGAGAGTAAAAATCACAGAGAGTTGAGTGCAGAGAGTAAAAGTCACAAAGAACAGAGTGCGGAGAGTAAAAATCACACAGACAGAATGCAGAATGAAAATCACAGAAAACAGAGTGCAGAGAGTAAAAATCACAGAGAGCTGAGTGCGGAGTGTAAAAATCACAGAGAGCTGAGTGCAGAGAGTAAAAATCACAGAGAGCAGAATTGGCAGAGTAAAAATCACAGAAAGCAGAGTACCGAGAGTAAAAATCACAGAGTGCCGCGTGCAGAGAGTAAAAATCACAGAGAGCTGAGCGCAGAGAGTAAAAATAACAGAGAGCAGCGTGCGGAAATTAAAAATCAGAGAGTGCAGAGTTCGGAGAGTAAAAATCACAGAGACAGAATGCAGAATAAAAATCACAGAGAGCTGAGTGCAGGGAGTAAAAATCACAGAGAGCAGAATTGGCAGAGTAAAAATCACAGAAAGCAGAGTACCGAGAGTAAAAATCACAGAGTGCCGCGTGCAGAGAGTAAAAATCACAGAGATCTGAGTGCAGAGAGTAAAAATCACAGGGAGCTGAGCGCAGAGAGTAAAGCTCACAGAGATCAGAGTGCGGAGAGCAAACATCACAGAGAACAGAGTGCAGAGAGTAAAAGTAACAGAGAGCGTAGTGCAGACATTAAAAATCACAGAGAGCAGAGTGCAGAGAGTAAAAATCACAGACAGCAGAATTGGCAGAGTAAAAATCACAGAAAGCAGAGTACAGAGAGTAAAAATCACAGAGTGCCGAGTGCAGAGATAAAAATCGCAGACATCAGAGTACGGAGAGTAAAATCACAGATAACTGATTGCAGAGAATAAAAATCACAGAGATCTGAGTGCAGAGAGCAAAAATCGCAGAGAACGGAGTGCAGAGAGTAATAATCACAGAGGGCAGAGTGAAGAGAGTAAAAATCACAAGTGCAGAGTACGGAGAGCAAAAATCACAGAGATCAGACTGCAGAGAGTAAAAATCACACAGAGTTGAGGGCAGTGTGTAAAGATTAGAGAGAGCAGAGGGCAGAGTGTAAAGCTCACAGAGATCAGAGTGCGGAGAGCAAACATCACAGAGAACAGATTGCAGAGAGTAAAAGTAACAGAGAGCATAGTGCAGACATTAAAAATCACAGAGAGCAGAGTGCGGAGAGTAAAAATCACAGAGAGCTGAGTGCAGAGAGTAAAAGTCACAGAGAACAGAGTGCAGAGAGTAAAAATCACAGAGAGCTGAGCACAGAGAGTAAAAATCACAGAGAGCAGCGGGCGAAAATTAAAAATTAGAGAGTGCAGAGTGCGGAGAATAAAAATCACAGAGAACAGAGTGCAAAGAGTAAAAATCTCAGAGGGCAGAGTGCGGAGAGTAAAAATCACTGAGAATGGAGTGCTGAGAATAAAACTCACAGAGATCACAGTGCGGAGAGTAAAAATTACAGAGATCAGAGTGCAGAGAGTAAAACTCACAGAGATTTGTGTGCAGAGAGTTAAAATCACAGAGAACAGAGTGCAGAGAGTAAAAATCACAGAGTTCAGAGTGCGGAGAGTAAAAATTACAGAGATCATAGTGCAGAGAGAAAAAATCACAGAGATTAGAGTGCAGAGTGTAAAAATCATAGAGATCTGTGTACAGTGAGTAAAAATCGCAGAGAACAGAGTGCAGAGCGTAAAAATCACAGAGATCAGAGTGGAGAGAGTAAAAATCACAGAGAACAGAGTGCAGACTGTAAAAATCACAGAGAACAGAGTGCAGAGAGTAAAAATCACAGAGAGCTGAATTGGCAGAGTAAAAATCACAGAGAGTAGAGTGCGGAGTGTAAAAATCACAGAGAGAAGAGTGCAGAGAGTAAAAATCACAGAGATCAGACTGCAGAGAGTAAAAATCACACAGAGTTGAGGGCAGTGTGTAAACATCAGAGAGAGCAGAGGGCAGAGAGTAAAGCTCACAGAGATCAGAGTGCGGAGAGCAAACATCACAGAGAACAGATTGCAGAGAGTAAAAGTAACAGAGAGCGTAGTGCAGACATTAAAAATCACCCAGAGCAGAGTGCAGAGAGTAAAAATCACAGAAAGCAGAGTACAGAGCGTAAAAATCACAGAGAGCAGCGTGCGGAAATTAAAAATCAGAGAGTGCAGAGTGCGGAGAATAAAAATCACAGAGAACAGAGTGCAAAGAGTAAAAATCTCAGAGGGCAGAGTGCGGAGAGTAAAAATCACTGAGAATGGAGTGCTGAGAATAAAACTCACAGAGATCACAGTGCGGAGAGTAAAAATTACAGAGAACAGAGTGCAGAGAGTAAAAATCACAGAGTTCAGAGTGCGGAGAGTAAAAATTACAGAGATCATAGTGCAGAGAGAAAAAATCACAGAGATCAGAGTGCAGAGCGTAAAAATCATAGAGATCTGTGTGCAGTGAGTAAAAATCACAGAGAACAGAGTGCAGAGAGTAAAAATCACAGAGATCAGAGTGCAGAGAGTAAAAATCACAGAGAACAGAGTGCAGACTGTAAAAATCACAGAGAACAGAGTGCAGAGAGTAAAAACCACAGAGAGCTGAATTGGCAGAGTAAAAATCACAGAGAGTAGAGTGCGGAGTGTAAAAATCACAGAGACAAGAGTGCAGAGTGCAGAGAGTAAAATTCACAGAGAACAGAGTGCGGAGAGTAAAAATCACAGAGACAGAATACAGAATGAAAATCACAGAAAACAGAGTGCAGAGAGTGAAAGTCACAGAGATCTGAGTGCAGCGAGTCAAAATCACAGACAACAGAGTGCAGAGATTAAAAATCACAGACAGCAGAGTGCGGAGAGTAAAAATCACAGAGAGCTGAGTGCAGAGAGTTAAAGTCACAGAGAACAGAGTGCGGAGAGTAAAAATCACAGAGACAGAATGCAGAATAAAAATCACAGAAATCAGAGTGCAGAGAGTATAAATCACAGAAAGCATTGTGCGGAATGTAAAAATCACAGAGAGAAGAGTGCGGAGAGTCAAAATCACAGAGAGCGGATTGCAGAGAATAATAATCACAGAGATCAGAGTGCAGAGAGTAAGAATCACAGAGAGCTGAGTGCAGAGATTAAAAATCACAGAGAACAAAGTTCAGAGAGTAAAAATCACAGACAGCTGAGAGCAGAGAGTAAAAATCACAGAGATCAGAGTGCAGAGAGTAAAAGTAACAGAGAGCGTAGTGCAGACATTAAAAATCACAGAGAGCAGCGTGCAGAGAGTAAAAATCACAGAGAGCTGAGTGCGTAGTGAAAAAATCACAGAGAGCTGAGTGCAGAGAGTAAAAATCACAGAGAGCAGAATTGGCAGAGTAAAAATCTCAGAAAGCAGAGTACAGAGAGTAAAAATCACAGAGTGCCGTCTGTAGAGAGTAAAAGTCACAGAGAGCTGAGTGCAGAAAGCAAAAATCGCAGAGAACGGAGTGCAGAGTGTAATAATCACAGAATGCCGAGCGCAGAGAGTAAAAATAACAGAGAGCAGAGTGCTGAGAATAAAACTCACAGAGATGAGAGTGCGGAAAGCCAACATCACAGAGAACAGAGTGCAGAGAGTAAAAATCACAGAGAGCAGAGTGCTGAGAATAAAACTCACAGAGATGAGAGTGCGGAAAGCAAACATCACAGAGAACATTGTGCAGAGAGTAAAAATCACAGAGAGCAGAGTGCTGAGAATAAAACTCACAGAGTTCAGAGTGCGGAGAGTAAAAATTACAGAGATCATAGTGCAGAGAGAAAAAATCACAGAGATCAGAGTGCAGAGCGTAAAAATCATAGAGATCTGTGTGCAGTGAGTAAAAATCACAGATAACAGAGTGCAGAGAGTAAAAATCACAGAGATCTGAGTGCAGAGAGTAAAAATCACAGAGAGCTGAATTGGCAGAGTAAAAATCACAGAGAGCAGAGTGCGGAGTGTAAAAATCACAGAGAGAAGAGTGCAGAGAGTAAAAATCACAGAGATCAGAGTGCGGGGAGTAAAAATCACAGATAACTGATTGCAGATAATAAAAATCACAGATACCTGAGTGCAGAGAGCAAAAATCGCAGAGAACGGAGTGCAGAGAGTAATAATCACAGAGGGCAGAGTGAAGAGAGTAAAAATCACAGAGATCAGAGTGCGGGGAGTAAAAATCACAGAAAGCAGAGTACAGAGAGTAAAAATCACAGAGTGCCGAGTGCAGAGAGTAAAAATCACAGAGAGCTGAGCACAGAGAGTAAAAATCACAGAGAGCAGCGGGAGGAAATTAAAAATCAGAGAGTGCAGAGTGCGGAGAATAAAAATCACAGAGAACAGAGTGCAAAGAGTAAAAATCTCAGAGGGCACAGTGCGTAGAGTAAAAAGCACTGAGAATGGAGTGCTGAGAATAAAACTCACAGAGATCACAGTGCGGAGAGTAAAAATTACAGAGATCAGAGTGCAGAGTAAAACTCAGAGATTTGTGTGCAGAGAGTTAAAATCACAGAGAACAGAGTGCAGAGAGTAAAAATCACAGAGTTCAGAGTGCGGAGAGTAAAAATTACAGATATCATAGTGCAGAGAGAAAAAATCACAGAGATCTGAGTGCGGAGAGCAAACAGCACAGAGAACAGAGTGCGGAGAGTAAAAGTAACAGAGAGCGTAGTGCAGACATTAAAAATCACAGAGAGCTGAGTGCGGAGTGTAAAAATCACAGAGAGCTGAGTGCAGAGAGTAAAAATCACAGAGAGCAGAATTGGCAGAGTAAAAATCACAGAAAGCAGAGTACCGAGAGTAAAAATCACAGAGTGCCGAGTGCAGAGATAAAAAGTCACAGAGAACAGCGTGCGGAGAGTAAAAATCACAGAGACAGAATGCAGAATGAAAATCACAGAAAACAGAGTGCAGAGAGTAAAAATCACAGAGAGCGGATTGCAGAGAGTAAAAATCACAGAGAGCAGACTGCGGAGAGTAATCATCACAGAGAACAGAGTGCAGTGAGTAAAAATCAGAGAGTGCAGAGTGCACGGAGTAAAAATCACAGAGATCAGAGTGCAGAGAGTAAAAATCACAGAGATCAGAGTGCGGGGAGTAAAAATCACAGATAACTGATTGCAGATAATAAAAATCACAGAGATCTGAGTGCAGAGAGCAAAAATCGCAGAGAACGGAGTGCAGAGAGTAATAATCACAGAGGGCAGAGTGAAGAGAGTAAAAATCACAAGTGCAGAGTACGGAGAGCAAAAATCACAGAGATCAGACTGCAGAGAGTAAAAATCACACAGAGTTGAGGGCAGAGTGTAAAGATCAGAGAGAGCAGAGGGCAGAGAGTAAAGCTCACAGAGATCAGAGTGCGGAGAGCAAACATCACAGAGAACAGATTGCAGACAGTAAAAGTAACAGAGAGCATAGTGCAGACATTTAAAATCACAGAGAGCAGAGTGCGGAGAGTAAAAATCACAGAGAGCTGTGTGCAGAGAGTAAAAGTCACAGAGAACAGAGTGCGGAGAGTAAAAATCACAGAGACAGAATGCAGAATGAAAATCACAGAGAGCTGAGTGCAGAGAGTAAAAGTCACAGAGAATAGAGTGCGGAGAGTAAAAATCACAGAGACAGAATGCAGAATGAAAATCACAGAAATCAGAGTGCAGAGAGTAAAAATCACAGAGAGAAGACTGCGGAGAGTAATCATCACAGAGAACAGAGCGCAGTGAGTAAATATCAGAGAGTGCAGAGTGCAGAGAGTAAAAATCACAGAGATCAGAATGCAGAGAGTAAAAATCACAGAGATCAGAGTGCAGAGAGTAAAAATCACAGAGAACAGAGTACAGAGAGTAAAAATCACAGAGAACTGGGTGCGGAGAGTAAGAATCACAGAGAACAGAGTGCGGAGAGTAAAAGTCACAGAGAGCAGAATTGGCAGAGTAAAAATCACAGAAAGCAGTGCGCGGAATGTAAAAATCACAGAGAGAAGTGTGCAGAGAGTAAAAATCACAGAGAGCAGAGTGCAGAGTGTAAACATCACAGAGATCAGAGTGCGGAGAGTCAAAATCACAGAGAGCGGATTGCAGAGAATAATAATCACAGAGATCAGAGTGCAGAGAGTAAGAATCACAGAGAGCTGAGTGCAGAGATTAAAAATCACAGAGAACAAAGTTCAGAGAGTAAAAATCACAGAGAGCTGAGTGCAGAGAGTAAAAATCACAGAGATCAGAGTGCAGAGAGTAAAAGTAACAGAGAGCGTAGTGCAGACAGTAAAACTCACAGAGATCAGAGTGCAGAGAGTAAAAATCACAGAGAGCTGAGTTCGGAGTGTAAAAATCATAGAGAGCTGAGTGCAGAGAGTAAAAATCACAGAGAGCGTACTGCAGACGTTAAAAATCACAGAGAGCAGAGTGCAGAGAGTAAAAATCACAGAGTGCCGAGTGCAGAGAGTAAATGTCACAGAGATCAGAGTACGGAGAGCAAACATCACAGAGAGCTGAGTGCAGAGAGTAAAAATCACAGAGATCAGAGTGCAGAGAGTAAAAGTAACAGAGAGCGTAGTGCAGACGTTAAAAATCACAGAGAGCAGAGTGCAGAGAGTAAAAATCACAGAGAGCTGAGTGCGGAGTGTAAAAATCACAGAGAGCTGAGTGCAGAGAGTAAAAATCACAGAGAGCAGAATTGGCAGAGTAAAAATCACAGAAAGCAGAGTACAGAGAGTAAAAATCACAGAGTGCCGAGTGCAGAGAGTAAAAATCACAGGGAGCTGAGCGCAGAGAGTAAAGCTCACAGAGATCAGAGTTCGGAGAGCAAACATCACAGAGAACAGAGTGCAGAGAGTAAAAGTAACAGACAGCGTAGTGCAGACATTAAAAATCACAGAGAGCAGAGTGCAGAGAGTAAAAATCACAGAGAGCTGAATTGGCAGAGTAAAAATCACAGAGAGCAGAGTGCGGAGTGTAAAAATCACAGAGACAAGAGTGCAGAGAGTAAAAATCACAGAGATCAGACTGCAGAGAGTAAAAATCACACAGAGTTGAGGGCAGAGTGTAAACATCAGAGAGAGCAGAGGGCAGAGAGTAAAGCTCACAGAGATCAGAGTGCGGAGAGCAAACATCACAGAGAACAGAGTGCAGAGAGTTAAAATCACAGAGAACAGAGTGCAGACTGTAAAAATCACAGAGAACATAGTGCAGAGAGTAAAAATCACAGAGAGCTGAATTGGCAGAGTAAAAATCACAGAGAGCAGAGTGCGGAGTGTAAAAATCACAGAGAGAAGAGTGCAGAGAGTAAAAATCACAGAGATCAGAGTGCGGGGAGTAAAATTCACAGAAAGCAGAGTACAGAGAGTAAAAATCACAGAGTGCCGAGTGCAGAGAGTAAAAATCACAGAGAGCTGAGCACAGAGAGTAAAAATCACAGAGAGCAGCGGGAGGAAATTAAAAATCAGAGAGTGCAGAGTGCGGAGAATAAAAATCACAGAGAACAGAGTGCAAAGAGTAAAAATCTCAAAGGGCAGAGTGCGTAGAGTAAAAAGCACTGAGAATGGAGTGCTGAGAATAAAACTCACAGAGATCACAGTGCGGAGAGTAAAAATTACAGAGATCAGAGTGCAGAGTAAAACTCAGAGATTTGTGTGCAGAGAGTTAAAGTCACAGAGAACAGAGTGCAGAGAGTAAAAATCACAGAGTTCAGTGTGCGGAGAGTAAAAATTACAGATATCAGAGTGCAGAGTAAAACTCAGAGATTTGTGTGCAGAGAGTTAAAGTCACAGAGAACAGAGTGCAGAGAGAAAAAATCACAGAGATCAGAGTGCAGAGAGTAAAGCTCACAGAGATCAGAGTGCGGAGAGCAAACAGCGCAGAGAACAGAGTGCAGAGAGTAAAAATCACAGAGAACAGAGTGCAGACTGTAAAAATCACAGAGAACAGAGTGCAGAGAGTAAAAAATCACAGAGAGCTGAATTGGAGAGTAAAAATCACAGAGAGCAGAGTGCGGAGTGTAAAAATCTCAGAGAGAAGAGTGCAGAGAGTAAAAATCACAGAGATCAGAGTGCGGGGAGTAAAAATCACAGAAAGCAGAGTACAGAGAGTAAAAATCACAGAGTGCCGAGTGCAGAGAGTAAAAATCACAGAGAGCTCAGCACAGAGAGTAAAAATCACAGAGAGCAGCGGGAGGAAATTAAAAATCAGAGAGTGCAGAGTGCGGAGAATAAAAATCACAGAGAACAGAGTGCAAAGAGTAAAAATCTCAGAGGGCACAGTGCGTAGAGTAAAAAGCACTGAGAATGGAGTGCTGAGAATAAAACTCACAGAGATCACAGTGCGGAGAGTAAAAATTACAGAGATCAGAGTGCAGAGTAAAACTCAGAGATTTGTGTGCAGAGAGTTAAAATCACAGAGAACAGAGTGCAGAGAGTAAAAATCACAGAGTTCAGAGTGCGGAGAGTAAAAATTACAGATATCATAGTGCAGAGAGAAAAAATCACAGAGATCAGAGTGCAGAGTGTAAAAACCATAGAGATCTGTGTGCGGAGTAAAAATCACAGAGAACAGAGTGCAGAGCGTAAACATCACAGAGATCAGAGTGCAGAGAGTAAAAATCACACAGAACAGACTGCAGAGCGTAAAAATCACAGAGATCAGAGTGCAGAGAGTAAAGCTCACAGAGATCAGAGTGCGGAGAGCAAACAGCACAGAGAACAGAGTGCAGAGAGTAAAAGTAACAGAGAGCGTAGTACAGACATTAAAAATCACAGAGAGCTGAGTGCGGAGTGTAAAAATCACAGAGAGCTGAGTGCAGAGAGTAAAAATCACAGAGAGCAGAATTGGCAGAGTAAAAATCACAGAAAGCAGAGTACCGAGAGTAAAAATCACAGAGTGCCGAGTGCAGAGATAAAAAGTCACAGAGAACAGCGTGCGGAGAGTAAAAATCACAGAGACAGAATGCAGAATGAAAATCACAGAAAACAGAGTGCAGAGAGTAAAAATCACAGAGAGCGGATTGCAGAGAGTAAAAATCACAGAGAGCAGACTGCGGAGAGTAATCATCACAGAGAACAGAGTGCAGTGAGTAAAAATCAGAGAGTGCAGAGTGCACGGAGTAAAAATCACAGAGATCAGAGTGCAGAGAGTAAAAATCACAGAGATCAGAGTGCGGGGAGTAAAAATCACAGATAACTGATTGCAGATAATAAAAATCACAGAGATCTGAGTGCAGAGAGCAAAAATCGCAGAGAACGGAGTGCAGAGAGTAATAATCACAGAGGGCAGAGTGAAGAGAGTAAAAATCACAAGTGCAGAGTACGGAGAGCAAAAATCACAGAGATCAGACTGCAGAGAGTAAAAATCACACAGAGTTGAGGGCAGAGTGTAAAGATCAGAGAGAGCAGAGGGCAGAGAGTAAAGCTCACAGAGATCAGAGTGCGGAGAGCAAACATCACAGAGAACAGATTGCAGACAGTAAAAGTAACACAGAGCATAGTGCAGACATTTAAAATCACAGAGAGCAGAGTGCGGAGAGTAAAAATCACAGAGAGCTGAGTGCAGAGAGTAAAAGTCACAGAGAACAGAGTGCGGAGAGTAAAAATCACAGAGACAGAATGCAGAATGAAAATCACAGAGAGCTGAGTGCAGAGAGTAAAAGTCACAGAGAATAGAGTGCGAAGAGTAAAAATCACAGAGACAGAATGCAGAATGAAAATCACAGAAATCAGAGTGCAGAGAGTAAAAATCACAGAGAGAAGACTGCGGAGAGTAATCATCACAGAGAACAGAGCGCAGTGAGTAAATATCAGAGAGTGCAGAGTGCAGAGAGTAAAAATCACAGAGATCAGAATGCAGAGAGTAAAAATCACAGAGATCAGAGTGCAGAGAGTAAAAATCACAGAGAACAGAGTACAGAGAGTAAAAATCACAGAGAACTGGGTGCGGAGAGTAAGAATCACAGAGAACAGAGTGCGGAGAGTAAAAGTCACAGAGAGCAGAATTGGCAGAGTAAATATCACAGAAAGCAGTGTGCGGAATGTAAAAATCACAGAGGGAAGTGTGCAGAGAGTAAAAATCACAGAGAGCAGAGTGCAGAGTGTAAACATCACAGAGATCAGAGTGCGGAGAGTCAAAATCACAGAGAGCGGATTGCAGAGAATAATAATCACAGAGATCAGAGTGCAGAGAGTAAGAATCACAGAGAACTGAGTGCAGAGATTAAAAATCACAGAGAACAAAGTTCAGAGAGTAAAAATCACAGAGAGCTGAGTGCAGAGAGTAAAAATCACAGAGATCAGAGTGCAGAGAGTAAAAGTAACAGAGAGCGTAGTGCAGACAGTAAAACTCACAGAGATCAGAGTGCAGAGAGTAAAAATCACAGAGAGCTGAGTGCGGAGTGTAAAAATCATAGAGAGCTGAGTGCAGAGAGTAAAAATCACAGAGAGCGTAGTGCAGACGTTAAAAATCACAGAGAGCAGAGTGCAGAGAGTAAAAATCACAGAGTGCCGAGTGCAGAGAGTAAATGTCACAGAGATCAGAGTACGGAGAGTAAAAATCACAGAGAGCTGAGTGCAGAGAGTAAAAATCACAGAGATCAGAGTGCAGAGAGTAAAAGTAACAGAGAGCGTAGTGCAGACGTTAAAAATCACAGAGAGCAGAGTGCAGAGAGTAAAAATCACAGAGAGCTGAGTGCGGAGTGTAAAAATCACAGAGAGCTGAGTGCCGAGAGTAAAAATCACAGAGAGCAGAATTGGCAGAGTAAAAATCACAGAAAGCAGAGTACAGAGAGTAAAAATCACAGAGTGCCGAGTGCAGAGAGTAAAAATCACAGGGAGCTGAGCGCAGAGAGTAAAGCTCACAGAGATCAGAGTTCGGAGAGCAAACATCACAGAGAACAGAGTGCAGAGAGTAAAAGTAACAGACAGCGTAGTGCAGACATTAAAAATCACAGAGAGCAGAGTGCAGAGAGTAAAAATCACAGAGAGCTGAGTGCGGAGTGAAAAAATCACAGAGAGCAGAATTGGCAGAGTAAAAATCACAGAAAGCAGAGTACAGAGAGTAAAAATCACAGAGTGCCGAGTGCAGAGAGTAAAAATCACAGAGTGCCGAGTGCAGAGATAAAAATCACAGACATCAGAGTACGGAGAGTAAAAATCACAGATAACTGATTGCAGAGAATAAAAATCACAGAGATCTGAGTGCAGAGAGCAAAAATCGCAGAGAACGGAGCGCAGAGAGTAAAAATCACAGACATCAGAATACGGAGAGTAAAAATCACAGGTAACTGATTGCAGAGAATAAAAATCACAGAGATCTGAGTGCAGAGAGCAAAAATCGCAGACAACGGAGTGCAGAGAATAATAATCACAGAGGGCAGAGTGCAGAGAGTAAAAATCACAAGTGCAGAGTACGGAGAGCAAAAATCACAGAGATCAGACTGCAGAGAGTAAAAATCACACAGAGTTGAGGGCAGAGTGTAAAGATCAGAGAGAGCAGAGGGCAGAGAGTAAAGCTCACAGAGATCAGAGTGCGGAGAGCAAACATCACAGAGAACAGATTGCAGAGAGTAAAAGTAACAGAGAGCATAGTGCAGACATTAAAAATCACAGAGAGCAGAGAGCGGAGAGTAAAAATCACAGAGAGCTGAGTGCAGAGAGTAAAAGTCACAGAGAACAGAGTGCAGAGAGTAAAAATCACAGAGAGCTGAGCACAGAGAGCAAAAATCACAGAGAGCAGCGGGCGGAAATTAAAAATCAGAGAGTGCAGAGTGCGGAGAATAAAAATCACAGAGAACAGAGTGCAAAGAGTAAAAATCTCAGAGGGCAGAGTGCGGAGAGTAAAAATCACTGAGAATGGAGTGCTGAGAATAAAACTCACAGAGAGAACAGTGCGGAGAGTAAAAATTACAGAGATCAGAGTGCAGAGAGTAAAACTCACAGAGATTTGTGTGCGGAGATTAAAAATCACAGAGTTCAGAGTGCGGAGAGTAAAAATTACAGAGATCATAGTGCAGAGAGAAAAAATCACAGAGATTAGAGTGCAGAGTGTAAAAATCATAGAGATCTGTGTGCAGTGAGTAAAAATCGCAGAGAACAGAGTGCAGAGCGTAAAAATCACAGAGATCAGAGTGGAGAGAGTAAAAATCACAGACAACAGAGTGCAGACTGTAAAAATCACAGAGAACAGAGTGCAGAGAGTAAAAATCACAGAGAGCTGAACTGGCAGAGTAAAAATCACAGAGAGTAGAGTGCGGACTGTAAAAATCACAGAGATAAGAGTGCAGAGAGTAAAAATCACAGAGATCAGAGTGCGGGGAGTAAAAATCACAGATAACTGATTGCAGATAATAAAAATCACAGAGATCTGAGTGCAGAGAGCAAAAATCGCAGAGAACGGAGTGCAGAGAGTCATAATCACAGAGGGCAGAGTGAAGAGAGTAAAAATCACAAATGCAGAGTACGGAGAGCAAAAATCACAGAGATCAGACTGCAGAGAGTAAAAATCACAGAGATCAGAGTGCGGAGAGTCAAAATCACAGAGAGCGGATTGCAGAGAATAATAATCACAGAGATCAGAGGGCAGAGAGTAAGAATCACAGAGAGCTGAGTGCAGAGATGAAAAATCACAGAGAACAAAGTTCAGAGAGTAAAAATCACAGAGAGCTGAGTGCAGAGAGTAAAAATCACAGAGATCAGAGTGCAGAGAGTAAAAGTAACAGAGAGCGTAGTGCAGACATTAAAAATCACAGAGATCAGAGTGCAGAGAGTAAAAATCACAGAGAGCTGAGTGCGGAGTGTAAAAATCATAGAGAGCTGAGTGCAGAGAGTAAAAATCACAGAGAGCAGAATTGGCAGAGTAAAAATCACAGAAAGCAGAGTACAGAGAGTAAAAATCACAGAGTGCCGAGTGCAGAGAGTAAATGTCACAGAGATCAGAGTACGGAGAGTAAAAATCACAGAGAGCTGAGTGCAGAGAGTAAAAATCACAGAGATCAGAGTGCAGAGAGTAAAAGTAAGAGAGAGCGTAGTGCAGACGTTAAAAATCACAGAGAGCAGAGTGCAGAGAGTAAAAATCACAGAGAGCTGAGTGCGGAGTGTAAAAATCATAGAGAGCTGAGTGCAGAGAGTAAAAATCACAGAGAGCAGAATTGGCAGAGTAAAAATCACAGAAAGCAGAGTACAGAGAGTAAAAATCACAGAGTGCCGAGTGCAGAGAGTAAATGTCACAGAGATCAGAGTACGGAGAGTAAAAATCACAGAGAGCTGAGTGCAGAGAGTAAAAATCACAGAGATCAGAGTGCAGAGAGTAAAAGTAAGAGAGAGCGTAGTGCAGACGTTAAAAATCACAGAGAGCAGAGTGCAGAGAGTAAAAATCACAGAGAGCTGAGTGCGGAGTCTAAAAATCACAGAGGGCTGAGTGCAGAGAGTAAAAATCACAGAGAGCAGAATTGGCAGAGTAAAAATCACAGAAAGCAGAGTACAGAGAGTAAAAATCACAGAGTGCCGAGTGCAGAGAGTAAAAATCACAGGGAGCTGAGCGCAGAGAGTAAAGCTCACAGAGATCAGAGTTCGGAGAGCAAACATCACAGAGAACAGAGTGCAGAGAGTAAAAGTAACAGAGAGCGTAGTGCAGACATTAAAAATCACAGAGAGCAAAGTGCAGAGAGTAAAAATCACAGAGAGCTGAGTGCGGAGTGTAAAAATCACAGAGAGCAGAATTGGCAGAGTAAAAATCACAGAAAGCAGAGCACAGAGAGTAAAAATCACAGAGTGCCGAGTGCAGAGAGTAAAAATCACAGACAGCAGAATTGGCAGAGTAAAAATCACAGAAAGCAGAGTACAGAGAGTAAAAATCACAGAGTGCCGAGTGCAGAGATAAAAATCACAGACATCAGAGTACGGAGAGTAAAAATCACAGATAACTGATTGCAGAGAATAAAAATCACAGAGATCTGAGTGCAGAGAGCAAAAATCGCAGAGAACGGAGTGCAGAGAGTAATAATCACAGAGGGCAGAGTGCAGAGAGTAAAAATCACAAGTGCAGAGTACGGAGAGCAAAAATCACAGAGATCAGACTGCAGAGAGTAAAAATCACACAGAGTTGAGGGCAGAGTGTAAAGATCAGAGAGTGCAGAGGGCAGAGAGTAAAGCTCACAGAGATCAGAGTGCGGAGAGCAAACATCACAGAGAACAGATTGCAGAGAGTAAAAGTAACAGAGAGCATAGTGCAGACATTAAAAATCACAGAGAGCAAAGTGCGGAGAGTAAAAATCACAGAGAGCTGAGTGCAGAGAGTAAAAGTCACAGAGAACAGAGTGCAGAGAGGAAAAATCACAGAGAGCTGAGCACAGAGAGCAAAAATCACAGAGAGCTGAGTGCAGAGAGTAAAAGTCAAAGAGAACAGAGTGCGGAGAGTAAAAATCACAGAGACAGAATGCAGAATGAAAATCACAGAAAACAGAGTGCAGAGAGTAAAAATCACAGAGAGCTGAGTGCAGAGATTAAAAGTCACAGAGAATAGAGTGCGGAGAGTAAAAATCACAGAAAACAGAGTGCAGAGAGTAAAAATCACAGAGATCAGAGTGCAGAGAGTAATAATCACAGAGAGCTTAATTGGCAGAGTAAAAATCACAGAGAGCAGAGTGCGGAATGTAAAAATCACAGAGAGAAGAGTGCAGAGAGTAAAAATCACAGAGATCAGAGTTCGGGGAGTAAAAATCACAGATAACTGATTGCAGAGAATAAAAATCACAGAGATCTGAGTGCAGAGAGCAAAAATCGCAGAGAACGGAGTGCAGAGAGTAAAAATCACAGACATCAGAGTACGGAGAGTAAAAATCACAGGTAACTGATTGCAGAGAATAAATATCACAGAGATCTGAGTGCAGAGAGCAAAAATCGCAGAGAACGGAGTACAGAGAGTAATAATCATAGACGGCAGAGTGCAGAGAGTAAAAATCACAAGTGCAGAGTACGGAGAGCAAAAATCACAGAGATCAGACTGCAGAGAGTAAAAATCACACAGAGTTGAGGGCAGAGTGTAAAGATCAGAGAGAGCAGAGGGCAGAGAGTAAAGCTCACAGAGATCAGAGTGCGGAGAGCAAACATCACTGAGAACAGATTGCAGAGAGTAAAAGTAACAGAGAGCATAGTGCAGACATTAAAAATCACAGAGAGCAGAGTGCGGAGAGTAAAAATCACAGAGAGCTGAGTGCAGAGAGTAAAAGTCACAGAGAACAGAGTGCAGAGAGGAAAAATCACAGAGAGCTGAGCACAGAGAGCAAAAATCACAGAGAGCAGCGGGCGGAAATTAAAAATCAGAGAGTGCAGAGTGCGGAGAATAAAAATCACAGAGAACAGAGTGCAAAGAGTAAAAATCTCAGAGGGCAGAGTGCGGAGAGTAAAAATCACTGAGAATGGGTGCTGAGAATAAAACTCACAGAGATCACAGTGCGGAGAGTAAAAATTACAGAGATCAGAGTGCAGAGAGTAAAACTCACAGAGATTTGTGTGCAGAGAGTTAAAATCACAGAGAACAGAGTGCAGAGAGTAAAAATCACAGAGTTCAGAGTGCGGAGAGTAAAAATTACAGAGATCATAGTGCAGAGAGAAAAAATCACAGAGATTAGAGTGCAGAGTGTAAAAATCATAGAGATCTGTGTGCAGTGAGTAAAAATCACAGAGAACAGAGTGCAGAGCGTAAAAATCACAGAGATCAGAGTGGAGAGAGTAAAAATCACAGAGAACAGAGTGCAGACTGTAAAAATCACAGAGAACAGAGTGCGGAGAGTAAAAATCACAGAGAGCTGAATTGGCAGAGTAAAAATCACAGAGAGTAGAGTGCGGAGTGTAAAAATCACAGAGAGAAGAGTGCAGAGAGTAAAAATCACAGAGATCAGAGTGCGGGGAGTAAAAATCACAGATAACTGATTGCAAAGAATAAAAATCACAGAGATCTGAGTGCAGAGAGCAAAAATCGCAGAGAACGGAGTGCAGAGAGTCATAATCACAGAGGGCAGAGTGAAGAGAGTAAAAATCACAAGTGCAGAGTACGGAGAGCAGAAATCACAGAGATCAGACTGCAGAGAGTAAAAACCACACAGAGTTGAGGGCAAAGTGTAAAGATCAGAGAGAGCAGAGGGCAGAGAGTAAAGCTCACAGAGATCAGAGTGCGGAGAGCAAACATCACAGAGAACAGATTGCAGAGAGTAAAAGTAACAGAGAGCGTAGTGCAGACATTAAAAATCACAGAGAGCAGAGTGCAGAGAGTAAAAATCACAGAGAGCTGAGTGCGGAGTGTAAAAATCACAGAGAGCTGAGTGCAGAGAGTAAAAATCACAGAGAGCAGATTACAGAGAGTAAAAATCACAGAAAGCAGAGTACAGAGCGTAAAAATCACAGAGAGCAGCGTGCGAAAATTAAAAATCAGAGAGTGCAGAGTGCGGAGAATAAAAATCACAGAGAACAGAGTGCAAAGAGTAAAAATCTCAGAGGGCAGAGTGCGGAGAGTAAAAATCACTGAGAATGGAGTGCTGAGAATAAAACTCACAGAGATCACAGTGCGGAGAGAAAAATTACAGAGAACAGAGTGCAGAGAGTAAAAATCACAGAGTTCAGAGTGCGGAGAGTAAAAATTACAGAGATCATAGTGCAGAGAGAAAAAATCACAGAGATCAGAGTGCAGAGCGTAAAAATCATAGACATCTGTGTGCAGTGAGTAAAAATCACAGAGAACAGAGTGCAGGGAGTAAAAATCACAGAGATCAGAGTGCAGAGAGTAAAAATCACAGAGAACAGAGTGCAGACTGTAAAAATCACAGAGAACAGAGTGCAGAGAGTAAAAATCACAGAGAGCTGAATTGGCAGAGTAAAAATCACAGAGAGTAGAGTGCGGAGTGTAAAAATCACAGAGATCAGAGTGCGGGGAGTAAAAATCACAGATAACTGATTGCAGATAATAAAAATCACAGAGATCTGAGTGCAGAGAGCAAAAATCGCAGAGAACGGAGTGCAGAGAGCAATAATCACAGAGGGCAGAGTGAAGAGAGTAAAAATCACAAGTGCAGAGTACGGAGAGCAAAAATCACAGAGATATGAGTGCAGCGAGTCAAAATCACAGACAACAGAGTGCAGAGATTAAAAATCACAGAGAGCAGAGTGCGGAGAGTAAAAATCACAGAGAGCTGAGCGCAGAGATTAAAAGTCACAGAGAACAGAGTGCGGAGAGTAAAAATCACAGAGACAGAATGCAGAATGAAAATCACAGAAAACAGAGTGCAGAGAGTAAAAATCACAGAGAGCGGATTGCAGAGAGTAAAAATCACAGAGAGCAGACTGCGGAGAGTAATCATCACAGAGAACAGAGTGCAGTGAGTAAAAATCAGAGAGTGCAGAGTGCACGGAGTAAAAATCACAGAGATCAGAGTGCAGAGAGTAAAAATCACAGAGATCAGAGTGCGGGGAGTAAAAATCACAGATAACTGATTGCAGATAATAAAAATCACAGAGATCTGAGTGCAGAGAGCAAAAATCGCAGAGAACGGAGTGCAGAGAGTAATAATCACAGAGGGCAGAGTGAAGAGAGTAAAAATCACAGAGATCTGAGTGCAGCGAGTCAAAATCACAGACAACAGAGTGCAGAGATTAAAAATCACAGAGATCAGACTGCAGAGAGTAAAAATCACACAGAGTTGAGGGCAGAGTGTAAAGATCAGAGAGAGCAGAGTGCAGAGAGTAAAGCTCACAGAGATCAGAGTGCGGAGAGCAAACATCACAGAGAACAGATTGCAGAGAGTAAAAGTAACAGAGAGCATAGTGCAGACATTAAAAATCACAGAGAGCAGAGTGCGGAGAGGAAAAATCACAGAGAGCTGAGTGCAGCGAGTCAAAATCACAGAGAACAGAGTGCAGAGATTAAAAGTCACAGAGAGCAGAGTGCGGAGAGTAAAAATCACAGAGACAGAATGCAGAATGAAAATCACAGAAAACAGAGTGCAGAGAGTAAAAATCACAGAGAGCTGAGTGCAGAGATTAAAAGTCACAGAGAATAGAGTGCGGAGAGTAAAAATCACAGAGACAAAATGCAGAATGAAAATCACAGAAATCAGAGTGCAGAGAGTAAAAATCACAGAGAGAAGACTGCGGAGAGTAATCACCACAGAGAACAGAGTGCAGTGAGTAAATATCAGAGAGTGCAGAGTGCAGAGAGTAAAAATCACAGAGATCAGAGTACAGAGAGTAAAAATCACAGAGATCAGAGTGCAGAGAGTAAAAATCACAGAGAACAGAGTACAGAGAGTAAAAATCACAGAGAACTGGGGGCGGAGAGTAAGAATCACAGAGAACAGAGTGCGGAGAGTAAAAATCACAGAGAGCAGAATTGGCAGAGTAAAAATCACAGAAAGCAGTGTGCGGAATGTAAAAATCACAGAGAGAAGTGTGCGGAGAGTCAAAATCACAGAGAGCGGATTGCAGAGAATAATAATCACAGAGATCAGAGTGCAGAGAGTAAGAATCACAGAGAGCTGAGTGCAGAGATTAAAAATCACAGAGAACAAAGTTCAGAGAGTAAAAATCACAGAGAGCTGAGTGCAGAGAGTAAAAATCACAGAGATCAGAGTGCAGAGAGTAAAAGTAACAGAGAGCGTAGTGCAGACATTAAAAATCACAGATATCAGAGTGCAGAGAGTAAAAATCACAGAGAGCTGAGTGCGGAGTGTAAAAATCATAGAGAGCTGAGTGCAGAGAGTAAAAATCACAGAGAGCAGAATTGGCAGAGTAAAAATCACAGAGTGCCGAGTGCAGAGAGTAAATGTCACAGAGATCAGAGTACGGAGAGTAAAAATCACAGAGAGCTGAGTGCAGAGAGTAAAAATCACAGAGATCAGAGTGCAGAGAGTAAAAGTAACAGAGAGCGTAGTGCAGACGTTAAAAATCACAGAGAGCAGTGTGCAGAGAGTAAAAATCACAGAGAGCTGAGTGCGGAGTGTAAAAATCACAGAGGGCTGAGTGCAGAGAGTAAAAATCACAGAGAGCAGAATTGGCAGAGTAAAAATCACAGAAAGCAGAGTACAGAGAGTAAAAATCACAGAGTGCCGAGTGCAGAGAGTAAAAATCACAGGGAGCTGAGCGCAGACAGTAAAGCTCACAGAGATCAGAGTTCGGAGAGCAAACATCACAGAGAACAGAGTGCAGAGAGTAAAAGTAACAGACAGCGTAGTGCAGACATTAAAAATCACAGAGAGCAGAGTGCAGAGAGTAAAAATCACAGAGAGCTGAGTGCGGAGTGTAAAAATCACAGAAAGCAGAATTGGCAGAGTAAAAATCACAGAAAGCAGAGCACAGAGAGTAAAAATCACAGAGTGCCGAGTGCAGAGAGTAAAAATCACAGGCAGCTGAGCGCAGAGAGTAAAGCTCACAGAGATCAGAGTTCGGAGAGCAAACATCACAGAGAACAGAGTGCAGAGAGTAAAAGTAACAGAGAGCGTAGTGCAGACATTAAAAATCACAGAGAGCAGACTGCAGAGAGTAAAAATCACAGAGAGCTGAGTGCGGAGTGTAAAAATCACAGAGAGCTGAGTGGAGAGAGTAAAAATCACAGACAGCAGAATTGGCAGAGCAAAAATCACAGAAAGCAGAGTACAGAGAGTAAAAATCACAGAGTGCCGAGTGCAGAGATAAAAATCACAGACATCAGAGTACGGAGAGTAAAAATCACAGATAACTGATTGCAGAGAATAAAAATCACAGAGATCTGAGTGCAGAGAGCAAAAATCGCAGAGAACGGAGTGCAGAGAGTAATAATCACAGAGGGCAGAGTGAAGAGAGTAAAAATCACAAGTGCAGAGTACGGAGAGCAAAAATCACAGAGATCAGACTGCAGAGAGTAAAAATCACACAGAGTTGAGGGCAGAGTGTAAAGATCAGAGAGAGCAGAGGGCAGAGAGTAAAGCTCACAGAGATCAGAGTGCGGAGAGCAAACATCACAGAGAACAGATTGCAGAGAGTAAAAGTAACAGAGAGCATAGTGCAGACATTAAAAATCACAGAGAGCAGAGTGCGGAGAGTAAAAATCACAGAGAGCTGAGTGCAGAGAGTAAAAGTCACAGAGAACAGAGTGCAGAGAGGAAAAATCACAGAGAGCTGAGCACAGAGAGCAAAAATCACAGAGAGCAGCGGGCGGAAATTAAAAATCAGAGAGTGCAGAGTGCGGAGAATACAAATCACAGAGAACAGAGTGCAAAGAGTAAAAATCTCAGAGGGCAGAGTGCGGAGAGTAAAAATCACTGAGAATGGGTGCTGAGAATAAAACTCACAGAGATCACAGTGCGGAGAGTAAAAATTACAGAGATCAGAGTGCAGAGAGTAAAACTCACAGAGATTTGTGTGCAGAGACTTAAAATCACAGAGAACAGATTGCAGAGAGTAAAAATCACAGAGTTCAGAGTGCGGAGAGTAAAAATTACAGAGATCATAGTGCAGAGAGAAAAAATCACAGAGATTAGAGTGCAGAGTGTAAAAATCATAGAGATCTGTGTGCAGTGAGTAAAAATCGCAGAGAACAGAGTGCAGAGCGTAAAAATCACAGAGATCAGAGTGGAGAGAGTAAAAATCACAGAGAACAGAGTGCAGACTGTAAAAATCACAGAGAACAGAGTGCAGAGAGTAAAAATCACAGAGAGCTGAATTGGCAGAGTAAAAATCACAAGTGCAGAGTACGGAGAGCAGAAATCACAGAGGTCAGACTGCAGAGAGTAAAAACCACACAGAGTTGAGGGCAAAGTGTAAAGATCAGAGAGAGCAGAGGGCAGAGAGTAAAGCTCACAGAGATCAGAGTGCGGAGAGCAAACATCACAGAGAACAGATTGCAGAGAGTAAAAGTAACAGAGAGCGTAGTGCAGACATTAAAAATCACAGAGAGCAGAGTGCAGAGAGTAAAAATCACAGAGAGCTGAGTGCGGAGTGTAAAAATCACAGAGAGCTGAGTGCAGAGAGTAAAAATCACAGAGAGCAGATTACAGAGAGTAAAAATCACAGAAAGCAGAGTACAGAGCGTAAAAATCACAGAGAGCAGCGTGCGGAAATTAAAAATCAGAGAGTGCAGAGTGCGGAGAATAAAAATCACAGAGAACAGAGTGCAAAGAGTAAAAATCTCAGAGGGCAGAGTGCGGAGAGTAAAAATCACTGAGAATGGAGTGCTGAGAATAAAACTCACAGAGATCACAGTGCGGAGAGAAAAATTACAGAGAACAGAGTGCAGAGAGTAAAAATCACAGAGTTCAGAGTGCGGAGAGTAAAAATTACAGAGATCATAGTGCAGAGAGAAAAAATCACAGAGATCAGAGTGCAGAGCGTAAAAATCATAGACATCTGTGTGCAGTGAGTAAAAATCACAGAGAACAGAGTGCAGAGAGTAAAAATCACAGAGATCAGAGTGCAGAGAGTAAAAATCACAGAGAACAGAGTGCAGACTGTAAAAATCACAGAGAACAGAGTGCAGAGAGTAAAAATCACAGAGAGCTGAATTGGCAGAGTAAAAATCACAGAGAGTAGAGTGCGGAGTGTAAAAATCACAGAGATCAGAGTGCGGGGAGTAAAAATCACAGATAACTGATTGCAGATAATAAAAATCACAGAGATCTGAGTGCAGAGAGCAAAAATCGCAGAGAACGGAGTGCAGAGAGTAATAATCACAGAGGGCAGAGTGAAGAGAGTAAAAATCACAGGTGCAGAGTACGGAGAGCAAAAATCACAGAGATCTGAGTGCAGCGAGTCAAAATCACAGACAACAGAGTGCAGAGATTAAAAATCACAGAGAGCAGAGTGCGGAGAGTAAAAATCACAGAGAGCTGAGCGCAGAGATTAAAAGTCACAGAGAACAGAGTGCGGAGAGTAAAAATCACAGAGACAGAATGCAGAATGAAAATCACAGAAAACAGAGTGCAGAGAGTAAAAATCACAGAGAGCGGATTGCAGAGAGTAAAAATCACAGAGAGCAGACTGCGGAGAGTAATCATCACAGAGAACAGAGTGCAGTGAGTAAAAATCAGAGAGTGCAGAGTGCACGGAGTAAAAATCACAGAGATCGGAGTGCAGAGAGTAAAAATCACAGAGATCAGAGTGCGGGGAGTAAAAATCACAGATAACTGATTGCAGATAATAAAAATCACAGAGATCTGAGTGCAGAGAGCAAAAATCGCAGAGAACGGAGTGCAGAGAGTAATAATCACAGAGGGCAGAGTGAAGAGAGTAAAAATCACAAGTGCAGAGTACGGAGAGCAAAAATCACAGAGATCTGAGTGCAGCGAGTCAAAATCACAGACAACAGAGTGCAGAGATTAAAAATCACAGAGATCAGACTGCAGAGAGTAAAAACCACACAGAGTTGAGGGCAGAGTGTAAAGATCAGAGAGAGCAGAGGGCAGAGAGTAAAGCTCACAGAGATCAGAGTGCGGAGAGCAAACATCACAGAGAACAGATTGCAGAGAGTAAAAGTAACAGAGAGCATAGTGCAGAGATTAAAAATCACAGAGAGCAGAGTGCGGAGAGTAAAAATCACAGAGAGCTGAGTGCAGAGAGTAAAAGTCAAAGAGAACAGAGTGCGGAGAGTAAAAATCACAGAGACAGAATGCAGAATGAAAATCACAGAAACAAGAGTGCAGAGAGTAAAAATCACAGAGAGCTGAGTGCAGAGATTAAAAGTCACAGAGAATAGAGTGCGGAGAGTAAAAATCACAGAAAACAGAGTGCAGAGAGTAAAAATCACAGAGATCAGAGTGCAGAGAGTAATAATCACAGAGAGCTTAATTGGCAGAGTAAAAATCACAGAGAGCAGAGTGCGGAATGTAAAAATCACAGAGAGAAGAGTGCAGAGAGTAAAAATCACAGAGATCAGAGTGCGGGGAGTAAAAATCACAGATAACTGATTGCAGAGAATAAAAATCACAGAGATCTGAGTGCAGAGAGCAAAAATCGCAGAGAACGGAGTGCAGAGAGTAAAAATCACAGACATCAGAGTACGGAGAGTAAAAATCACAGGTAACTGATTGCAGAGAATAAAAATCACAGAGATTTGAGTGCAGAGAGCAAAAATCGCAGAGAACGGAGTGCAGAGAGTAATAATCACAGAGGGCAGAGTGCAGAGAGTAAAAATCACAAGTGCAGAGTACGGAGAGCAAAAATCACAGAGATCAGACTGTAGAGAGTAAAAATCACACAGAGTTGAGGGCAGAGTGTAAAGATCAGAGAGAGCAGAGGGCAGAGAGTAAAGCTCACAGAGATCAGAGTGCGGAGAGCAAACATCACAGAGAACAGATTGCAGAGAGTAAAAGTAACAGAGAGCATAGTGCAGACATTAAAAATCACAGAGAGCAGAGTGCGAAGAGTAAAAATCACAGAGAGCTGAGTGCAGAGAGTAAAAGTCACAGAGAACAGAGTGCAGAGAGGAAAAATCACAGAGAGCTGAGCACAGAGAGCAAAAATCACAGAGAGCAGCGGGCGGAAATTAAAAATCAGAGAGTGCAGAGTGCGGAGAATAAAAATCACAGAGAACAGAGTGCAAAGAGTAAAAATCTCAGAGGGCAGAGTGCGGAGAGTAAAAATCACTGAGAATGGGTGCTGAGAATAAAACTCACAGAGATCACAGTGCGGAGAGTAAAAATTACAGAGATCAGAGTGCAGAGAGTAAAACTCACAGAGATTTGTGTGCAGAGAGTTAAAATCACAGAGAACAGAGTGCAGAGAGTAAAAATCACAGAGTTCAGAGTGCGGAGAGTAAAAATTACAGAGATCATAGTGCAGAGAGAAAAAATCACAGAGATTAGAGTGCAGAGTGTAAAAATCATAGAGATCTGTGTGCAGTGAGTAAAAATCGCAGAGAACAGAGTGCAGAGCGTAAAAATCACAGAGATCAGAGTGGAGAGAGTAAAAATCACAGAGAACAGAGTGCAGACTGTAAAAATCACAGAGAACTGAGTGCAGAGAGTAAAAATCACAGAGAGCTGAATTGGCAGAGTAAAAATCACAGAGAGTAGAGTGCGGAGTGTAAAAATCACAGAGAGAAGAGTGCAGAGAGTAAAAATCACAGAGATCAGAGTGCGGGGAGTAAAAATCACAGATAACTGATTGCAGAGAATAAAAATCACAGAGATCTGAGTGCAGAGAGCAAAAATCGCAGAGAACGGAGTGCAGAGAGTCATAATCACAGAGGGCAGAGTGAAGAGAGTAAAAATCACAAGTGCAGAGTACGGAGAGCAGAAATCACAGAGATCAGACTGCAGAGAGTAAAAACCACACAGAGTTGAGGGCAAAGTGTAAAGATCAGAGAGAGCAGAGGGCAGAGAGTAAAGCTCACAGAGATCAGAGTGCGGAGAGCAAACATCACAGAGAACAGATTGCAGAGAGTAAAAGTAACAGAGAGCGTAGTGCAGACATTAAAAATCACAGAGAGCAGAGTGCAGAGAGTAAAAATCACAGAGAGCTGAGTGCGGAGTGTAAAAATCACAGAGAGCTGAGTGCAGAGAGTAAAAATCACAGAGAGCAGCGTGCGGAAATTAAAAATCAGAGAGTGCAGAGTGCGGAGAATAAAAATCACAGAGAACAGAGTGCAAAGAGTAAAAATCTCAGAGGGCAGAGTGCGGAGAGTAAAAATCACTGAGAATGGAGTGCTGAGAATAAAACTCACAGAGATCACAGTGCGGAGAGAAAAATTACAGAGAACAGAGTGCAGAGAGTAAAAATCACAGAGTTCAGAGTGCGGAGAGTAAAAATTACAGAGATCATAGTGCAGAGAGAAAAAATCACAGAGATCAGAGTGCAGAGCGTAAAAATCATAGACATCTGTGTGCAGTGAGTAAAAATCACAGAGAACAGAGTGCAGAGAGTAAAAATCACAGAGATCAGAGTGCAGAGAGTAAAAATCACAGAGAACAGAGTGCAGACTGTAAAAATCACAGAGAACAGAGTGCAGAGAGTAAAAATCACAGAGAGCTGAATTGGCAGAGTAAAAATCACAGAGAGTAGAGTGCGGAGTGTAAAAATCACAGAGATCAGAGTGCGGGGAGTAAAAATCACTGATAACTGATTGCAGATAATAAAAATCACAGAGATCTGAGTGCAGAGAGCAAAAATCGCAGAGAACGGTGTGCAGAGAGTAATAATCACAGAGGGCAGAGTGAAGAGAGTAAAAATCACAAGTGCAGAGTACGGAGAGCAAAAATCACAGAGATCTGAGTGCAGCGAGTCAAAATCACAGACAACAGAGTGCAGAGATTAAAAATCACAGAGAGCAGAGTGCGGAGAGTAAAAATCACAGAGAGCTGAGCGCAGAGATTAAAAGTCACAGAGAACAGAGTGCGGAGAGTAAAAATCACAGAGACAGAATGCAGAATGAAAATCACAGAAAACAGAGTGCAGAGAGTAAAAATCACAGAGAGCGGATTGCAGAGAGTAAAAATCACAGAGAGCAGACTGCGGAGAGTAATCATCACAGAGAACAGAGTGCAGTGAGTAAAAATCAGAGAGTGCAGAGTGCACGGAGTAAAAATCACAGAGATCGGAGTGCAGAGAGTAAAAATCACAGAGATCAGAGTGCGGGGAGTAAAAATCACAGATAACTGATTGCAGATAATAAAAATCACAGAGATCTGAGTGCAGAGAGCAAAAATCGCAGAGAACGGAGTGCAGAGAGTAATAATCACAGAGGGCAGAGTGAAGAGAGTAAAAATCACAAGTGCAGAGTACGGAGAGCAAAAATCACAGAGATCTGAGTGCAGCGAGTCAAAATCACAGACAACAGAGTGCAGAGATTAAAAATCACAGAGATCAGACTGCAGAGAGTAAAAACCACACAGAGTTGAGGGCAGAGTGTAAAGATCAGAGAGAGCAGAGGGCAGAGAGTAAAGCTCACAGAGATCAGAGTGCGGAGAGCAAACATCACAGAGAACAGATTGCAGAGAGTAAAAGTAACAGAGAGCATAGTGCAGACATTAAAAATCACAGACAGCAGAGTGCGGAGAGGAAAAATCACAGAGAGCTGAGTGCAGCGAGTCAAAATCACAGAGAACAGAGTGCAGAGATTAAAAATCACAGAGAGCAGAGTGCGGAGAGTAAAAATCACAGAGAGCTGAGTGCAGAGAGTAAAAGTCAAAGAGAACAGAGTGCGGAGAGTAAAAATCACAGAGACAGAATGCAGAATGAAAATCACAGAAAACAGAGTGCAGAGAGTAAAAATCACAGAGAGCTGAGTGCAGAGATTAAAAGTCACGGAGAATAGAGTCCGGAGAGTAAAAATCACAGAAAACAGAGTGCAGAGAGTAAAAATCACAGAGATCAGAGTGCAGAGAGTAATAATCACAGAGAGCTTAATTGGCAGAGTAAAAATCACAGAGAGCAGAGTGCGGAATGTAAAAATCACAGAGAGAAGAGTGCAGAGAGTAAAAATCACAGAGATCAGAGTGCGGGGAGTAAAAATCACAGATAACTGATTGCAGAGAATAAAAATCACAGAGATCTGAGTGCAGAGAGCAAAAATCGCAGAGAACGGAGTGCAGAGAGTCATAATCACAGAGGGCAGAGTGAAGAGAGTAAAAATCACAAGTGCAGAGTGCGGAGAGCAGAAATCACAGAGATCAGACTGCAGAGAGTAAAAACCACACAGAGTTGAGGGCAAAGTGTAAAGATCAGAGAGAGCAGAGGGCAGAGAGTAAAGCTCACAGAGATCAGAGTGCGGAGAGCAAACATCACAGAGAACAGATTGCAGAGAGTAAAAGTAACAGAGAGCGTAGTGCAGACATTAAAAATCACAGAGAGCAGAGTGCAGAGAGTAAAAATCACAGAGAGCTGAGTGCGGAGTGTAAAAATCACAGAGAGCTGAGTGCAGAGAGTAAAAATCACAGAGAGCAGATTACAGAGAGTAAAAATCACAGAAAGCAGAGTACAGAGCGTAAAAATCACAGAGAGCAGCGTGCGGAAATTAAAAATCAGAGAGTGCAGAGTGCGGAGAATAAAAATCACAGAGAACAGAGTGCAAAGAGTAAAAATCTCAGAGGGCAGAGTGCGGAGAGTAAAAATCACTGAGAATGGAGTGCCGAGAATAAAACTCACAGAGATCACAGTGCGGTGAGAAAAATTACAGAGAACAGAGTGCAGAGAGTAAAAATCACAGAGTTCAGAGTGCGGAGAGTAAAAATTACAGAGATCATAGTGCAGAGAGAAAAAATCACAGAGATCAGAGTGCAGAGCGTAAAAATCATAGACATCTGTGTGCAGTGAGTAAAAATCACAGAGAACAGAGTGCAGAGAGTAAAAATCACAGAGATCAGAGTGCAGAGAGTAAAAATCACAGAGAACAGAGTGCAGACTGTAAAAATCACAGAGAACAGAGTGCAGAGAGTAAAAATCACAGAGAGCTGAATTGTCAGAGTAAAAATCACAGAGAGTAGAGTGCGGAGTGTAAAAATCACAGAGATCAGAGTGCGGGGAGTAAAAATCACAGATAACTGATTGCAGATAATAAAAATCACAGAGATCTGAGTGCAGAGAGCAAAAATCGCAGAGAACGGAGTGCAGAGAGTAATAATCACAGAGGGCAGAGTGAAGAGAGTAAAAATCACAAGTGCAGAGTACGGAGAGCAAAAATCACAGAGATCTGAGTGCAGCGAGTCAAAATCACAGACAACAGAGTGCAGAGATTAAAAATCACAGAGAGCAGAGTGCGGAGAGTAAAAATCACAGAGAGCTGAGCGCAGAGATTAAAAGTCACAGAGAACAGAGTGCGGAGAGTAAAAATCACAGAGACAGAATGCAGAATGAAAATCACAGAAAACAGAGTGCAGAGAGTAAAAATCACAGAGAGCGGATTGCAGAGAGTAAAAATCACAGAGATCAGAGTGCGGGGAGTAAAAATCAGAGAGTGCAGAGTGCACGGAGTAAAAATCACAGAGATCGGAGTGCAGAGAGTAAAAATCACAGAGATCAGAGTGCGGGGAGTAAAAATCACAGATAACTGATTGCAGATAATAAAAATCACAGAGATCTGAGTGCAGAGAGCAAAAATCGCAGAGAACGGAGTGCAGAGAGTAATAATCACAGAGGGCAGAGTGAAGAGAGTAAAAATCACAAGTGCAGAGTACGGAGAGCAAAAATCACAGAGATCTGAGTGCAGCGAGTCAAAATCACAGACAACAGAGTGCAGAGATTAAAAATCACAGAGATCAGACTGCAGAGAGTAAAAACCACACAGAGTTGAGGGCAGAGTGTAAAGATCAGAGAGAGCAGAGGGCAGAGAGTAAAACTCACAGAGATTTGTGTGCAGAGAGTTAAAATCACAGAGAACAGAGTGCAGAGAGTAAAAATCACAGAGTTCAGAGTGCGGAGAGAAAAAATCACAGAGATTAGAGTGCAGAGTGTAAAAATCATAGAGATCTGTGTGCAGTGAGTAAAAATCGCAGAGAACAGAGTGCAGAGCGTAAAAATCACAGAGATCAGAGTGGAGAGAGTAAAAATCACAGAGAACGGAGTGCAGACTGTAAAAATCACAGAGAACAGAGTGCAGAGAGTAATAATCACAGAGAGCTTAATTGGCAGAGTAAAAATCACAGAGAGCAGAGTGCGGAATGTAAAAATCACAGAGAGAAGAGTGCAGAGAGTAAAAATCACAGAGATCAGAGTGCGGGGAGTAAAAATCACAGATAACTGATTGCAGAGAATAAAAATCACAGAGATCTGAGTGCAGAGAGCAAAAATCGCAGAGAACGGAGTGCAGAGAGTCATAATCACAGAGGGCAGAGTGAAGAGAGTAAAAATCACAAGTGCAGAGTACGGAGAGCAGAAATCACAGAGATCAGACTGCAGAGAGTAAAAACCACACAGAGTTGAGGGCAAAGTGTAAAGATCAGAGAGAGCAGAGGGCAGAGAGTAAAGCTCACAGAGATCAGAGTGCGGAGAGCAAACATCACAGAGAACAGATTGCAGAGAGTAAAAGTAACAGAGAGCGTAGTGCAGACATTAAAAATCACAGAGAGCAGAGTGCAGAGAGTAAAAATCACAGAGAGCTGAGTGCGGAGTGTAAAAATCACAGAGAGCTGAGTGCAGAGAGTAAAAATCACAGAGAGCAGATTACAGAGAGTAAAAATCACAGAAAGCAGAGTACAGAGCGTAAAAATCACAGAGAGCAGCGTGCGGAAATTAAAAATCAGAGAGTGCAGAGTGCGGAGAATAAAAATCACAGAGAACAGAGTGCAAAGAGTAAAAATCTCAGAGGGCAGAGTGCGGAGAGTAAAAATCACTGAGAATGGAGTGCCGAGAATAAAACTCACAGAGATCACAGTGCGGTGAGAAAAATTACAGAGAACAGAGTGCAGAGAGTAAAAATCACAGAGTTCAGAGTGCGGAGAGTAAAAATTACAGAGATCATAGTGCAGAGAGAAAAAATCACAGAGATCAGAGTGCAGAGCGTAAAAATCATAGACATCTGTGTGCAGTGAGTAAAAATCACAGAGAACAGAGTGCAGAGAGTAAAAATCACAGAGATCAGAGTGCAGAGAGTAAAAATCACAGAGAACAGAGTGCAGACTGTAAAAATCACAGAGAACAGAGTGCAGAGAGTAAAAATCACAGAGAGCTGAATTGTCAGAGTAAAAATCACAGAGAGTAGAGTGCGGAGTGTAAAAATCACAGAGATCAGAGTGCGGGGAGTAAAAATCACAGATAACTGATTGCAGATAATAAAAATCACAGAGATCTGAGTGCAGAGAGCAAAAATCGCAGAGAACGGAGTGCAGAGAGTAATAATCACAGAGGGCAGAGTGAAGAGAGTAAAAATCACAAGTGCAGAGTACGGAGAGCAAAAATCACAGAGATCTGAGTGCAGCGAGTCAAAATCACAGACAACAGAGTGCAGAGATTAAAAATCACAGAGAGCAGAGTGCGGAGAGTAAAAATCACAGAGAGCTGAGCGCAGAGAGTAAAAATCACAGAGAGCGGATTGCAGAGAGTAAAAATCACAGAGATCAGAGTGCGGGGAGTAAAAATCAGAGAGTGCAGAGTGCACGGAGTAAAAATCACAGAGATCGGAGTGCAGAGAGTAAAAATCACAGAGATCAGAGTGCGGGGAGTAAAAATCACAGATAACTGATTGCAGATAATAAAAATCACAGAGATCTGAGTGCAGAGAGCAAAAATCGCAGAGAACGGAGTGCAGAGAGTAATAATCACAGAGGGCAGAGTGAAGAGAGTAAAAATCACAAGTGCAGAGTACGGAGAGCAAAAATCACAGAGATCTGAGTGCAGCGAGTCAAAATCACAGACAACAGAGTGCAGAGATTAAAAATCACAGAGATCAGACTGCAGAGAGTAAAAACCACACAGAGTTGAGGGCAGAGTGTAAAGATCAGAGAGAGCAGAGGGCAGAGAGTAAAACTCACAGAGATTTGTGTGCAGAGAGTTAAAATCACAGAGAACAGAGTGCAGAGAGTAAAAATCACAGAGTTCAGAGTGCGGAGAGAAAAAATCACAGAGATTAGAGTGCAGAGTGTAAAAATCATAGAGATCTGTGTGCAGTGAGTAAAAATCGCAGAGAACAGAGTGCAGAGCGTAAAAATCACAGAGATCAGAGTGGAGAGAGTAAAAATCACAGAGAACGGAGTGCAGACTGTAAAAATCACAGAGAACAGAGTGCAGAGAGTAAAAATCACAGAGAGCTGAATTGGCAGAGTAACAATCACAGAGAGTAGAGTGCGGAGTGTAAAAATCACAGAGAGAAGAGTGCAGAGAGTAAAAATCACAGAGATCAGAGTGCGGGGAGTAAAAATCACAGATAACTGATTGCAGAGAATAAAAATCACAGAGATCTGAGTGCAGAGAGCAAAAATCGCAGAGAACGGAGTGCAGAGAGTCATAATCACAGAGGGCAGAGTGAAGAGAGTAAAAATCACAAGTGCAGAGTACGGAGAGCAGAAATCACAGAGATCAGACTGCAGAGAGTAAAAACCACACAGAGTTGAGGGCAAAGTGTAAAGATCAGAGAGAGCAGAGGGCAGAGAGTAAAGCTCACAGAGATCAGAGTGCGGAGAGCAAACATCACAGAGAACAGATTGCAGAGAGTAAAAGTAACAGAGAGCGTAGTGCAGACATTAAAAATCACAGAGAGCAGAGTGCAGAGAGTAAAAATCACAGAGAGCTGAGTGCGGAGTGTAAAAATCACAGAGAGCTGAGTGCAGAGAGTAAAAATCACAGAGAGCAGATTACAGAGAGTAAAAATCACAGAAAGCAGAGTACAGAGCGTAAAAATCACAGAGAGCAGCGTGCGGAAATTAAAAATCAGAGAGTGCAGAGTGCGGAGAATAAAAATCACAGAGAACAGAGTGCAAAGAGTAAAAATCTCAGAGGGCAGAGTGCGGAGAGTAAAAATCACTGAGAATGGAGTGCTGAGAATAAAACTCACAGAGATCACAGTGCGGAGAGAAAAATTACAGAGAACAGAGTGCAGAGAGTAAAAATCACAGAGTTCAGAGTGCGGAGAGTAAAAATTACAGAGATCATAGTGCAGAGAGAAAAAATCACAGAGATCAGAGTGCAGAGCGTAAAAATCATAGACATCTGTGTGCAGTGAGTAAAAATCACAGAGAACAGAGTGCAGAGAGTAAAAATCACAGAGATCAGAGTGCAGAGAGTAAAAATCACAGAGAACAGAGTGCAGACTGTAAAAATCACAGAGAACAGAGTGCAGAGAGTAAAAATCACAGAGAGCTGAATTGGCAGAGTAAAAATCACAGAGAGTAGAGTGCGGAGTGTAAAAATCACAGAGATCAGAGTGCGGGGAGTAAAAATCACTGATAACTGATTGCAGATAATAAAAATCACAGAGATCTGAGTGCAGAGAGCAAAAATCGCAGAGAACGGAGTGCAGAGAGTAATAATCACAGAGGGCAGAGTGAAGAGAGTAAAAATCACAAGTGCAGAGTACGGAGAGCAAAAATCACAGAGATCTGAGTGCAGCGAGTCAAAATCACAGACAACAGAGTGCAGAGATTAAAAATCACAGAGAGCAGAGTGCGGAGAGTAAAAATCACAGAGAGCTGAGCGCAGAGATTAAAATTCACAGAGAACAGAGTGCGGAGAGTAAAAATCACAGAGACAGAATGCAGAATGAAAATCACAGAAAACAGAGTGCAGAGAGTAAAAATCACAGAGAGCGGATTGCAGAGAGTAAAAATCACAGAGAGCAGACTGCGGAGAGTAATCATCACAGAGAACAGAGTGCAGTGAGTAAAAATCAGAGAGTGCAGAGTGCACGGAGTAAAAATCACAGAGATCGGAGTGCAGAGAGTAAAAATCACAGAGATCAGAGTGCGGGGAGTAAAAATCACAGATAACTGATTGCAGATAATAAAAATCACAGAGATCTGAGTGCAGAGAGCAAAAATCGCAGAGAACGGAGTGCAGAGAGTAATAATCACAGAGGGCAGAGTGAAGAGAGTAAAAATCACAAGTGCAGAGTACGGAGAGCAAAAATCACAGAGATCTGAGTGCAGCGAGTCAAAATCACAGACAACAGAGTGCAGAGATTAAAAATCACAGAGATCAGACTGCAGAGAGTAAAAACCACACAGAGTTGAGGGCAGAGTGTAAAGATCAGAGAGAGCAGAGGGCAGAGAGTAAAGCTCACAGAGATCAGAGTGCGGAGAGCAAACATCACAGAGAACAGATTGCAGAGAGTAAAAGTAACAGAGAGCATAGTGCAGACATTAAAAATCACAGACAGCAGAGTGCGGAGAGGAAAAATCACAGAGAGCTGAGTGCAGCGAGTCAAAATCACAGAGAACAGAGTGCAGAGATTAAAAATCACAGAGAGCAGAGTGCGGAGAGTAAAAATCACAGAGAGCTGAGTGCAGAGAGTAAAAGTCAAAGAGAACAGAGTGCGGAGAGTAAAAATCACAGAGACAGAATGCAGAATGAAAATCACAGAAAACAGAGTGCAGAGAGTAAAAATCACAGATAGCTGAGTGCATAGATTAAAAGTCACAGAGAATAGAGTCCGGAGAGTAAAAATCATAGAAAACAGAGTGCAGAGAGTAAAAATCACAGAGATCAGAGTGCAGAGAGTAATAATCACAGAGAGCTTAATTGGCAGAGTAAAAATCACAGAGAGCAGAGTGCGGAATGTAAAAATCACAGAGAGAAGAGTGCAGAGAGTAAAAATCACAGAGATCAGAGTGCGGGGAGTAAAAATCACAGATAACTGATTGCAGAGAATAAAAATCACAGAGATCTGAGTGCAGAGAGCAAAAATCGCAGAGAACGGAGTGCAGAGAGTCATAATCACAGAGGGCAGAGTGAAGAGAGTAAAAATCACAAGTGCAGAGTACGGAGAGCAGAAATCACAGAGATCAGACTGCAGAGAGTAAAAACCACACAGAGTTGAGGGCAAAGTGTAAAGATCAGAGAGAGCAGAGGGCAGAGAGTAAAGCTCACAGAGATCAGAGTGCGGAGAGCAAACATCACAGAGAACAGATTGCAGAGAGTAAAAGTAACAGAGAGCGTAGTGCAGACATTAAAAATCACAGAGAGCAGAGTGCAGAGAGTAAAAATCACAGCGAGCTGAGTGCGGAGTGTAAAAATCACAGAGAGCTGAGTGCAGAGAGTAAAAATCACAGAGAGCAGATTACAGAGAGTAAAAATCACAGAAAGCAGAGTACAGAGCGTAAAAATCACAGAGAGCAGCGTGCGGAAATTAAAAATCAGAGAGTGCAGAGTGCGGAGAATAAAAATCACAGAGAACAGAGTGCAAAGAGTAAAAATCTCAGAGGGCAGAGTGCGGAGAGTAAAAATCACTGAGAATGGAGTGCTGAGAATAAAACTCACAGAGATCACAGTGCGGTGAGAAAAATTACAGAGAACAGAGTGCAGAGAGTAAAAATCACAGAGTTCAGAGTGCGGAGAGTAAAAATTACAGAGATCATAGTGCAGAGAGAAAAAATCACAGAGATCAGAGTGCAGAGAGTAAAAATCATAGACATCTGTGTGGAGTGAGTAAAAATCACAGAGAACAGAGTGCAGAGAGTAAAAATCACAGAGATCAGAGTGCAGAGAGTAAAAATCACAGAGAACAGAGTGCAGACTGTAAAAATCACAGAGAACAGAGTGCAGAGAGTAAAAATCACAGAGAGCTGAATTGGCAGAGTAAAAATCACAGAGAGTAGAGTGCGGAGTGTAAAAATCACAGAGATCAGAGTGCGGGGAGTAAAAATCACTGATAACTGATTGCAGATAATAAAAATCACAGAGATCTGAGTGCAGAGAGCAAAAATCGCAGAGAACGGAGTGCAGGGAGTAATAATCACAGAGGGCAGAGTAAAGAGAGTAGAAATCACAAGTGCAGAGTACGGAGAGCAAAAATCACAGAGATCTGAGTGCAGCGAGTCAAAATCACAGACAACAGAGTGCAGAGATTAAAAATCACAGAGAGCAGAGTGCGGAGAGTAAAAATCACAGAGAGCTGAGCGCAGAGATTAAAAGTCACAGAGAACAGAGTGCGGAGAGTAAAAATCACAGAGACAGAATGCAGAATGAAAATCACAGAAAACAGAGTGCAGAGAGTAAAAATCACAGAGAGCGGATTGCAGAGAGTAAAAATCACAGACAGCAGACTGCGGAGAGTAATCATCACAGAGAACAGAGTGCAGTGAGTAAAAATCAGAGAGTGCAGAGTGCACGGAGTAAAAATCACAGAGATCGGAGTGCAGAGAGTAAAAATCACAGAGATCAGAGTGCGGGGAGTAAAAATCACAGATAACTGATTGCAGATAATAAAAATCACAGAGATCTGAGTGCAGAGAGCAAAAATCGCAGAGAACGGAGTGCAGAGAGTAATAATCACAGAGGGCAGAGTGAAGAGAGTAAAAATCACAAGTGCAGAGTACGGAGAGCAAAAATCACAGAGATCTGAGTGCAGCGAGTCAAAATCACAGACAACAGAGTGCAGAGATTAAAAATCACAGAGATCAGACTGCAGAGAGTAAAAACCACACAGAGTTGAGGGCAGAGTGTAAAGATCAGAGAGAGCAGAGGGCAGAGAGTAAAGCTCACAGAGATCAGAGTGCGGAGAGCAAACATCACAGAGAGCAGATTGCAGAGAGTAAAAGTAACAGAGAGCATAGTGCAGACATTAAAAATCACAGACAGCAGAGTGCGGAGAGGAAAAATCACAGAGAGCTGAGTGCAGCGAGTCAAAATCACAGAGAACAGAGTGCAGAGATTAAAAATCACAGAGAGCAGAGTGCGGAGAGTAAAAATCACAGAAAACAGAGTGCAGAGAGTAAAAATCACAGAGATCAGAGTGCAGAGAGTAATAATCACAGAGAGCTTAATTGGCAGAGTAAAAATCACAGAGAGCAGAGTGCGGAATGTAAAAATCACAGAGAGAAGAGTGCAGAGAGTAAAAATCACAGAGATCAGAGTGCGGGGAGTAAAAATCACAGATAACTGATTGCACAGAATAAAAATCACAGAGATCTGAGTGCAGAGAGCAAAAATCGCAGAGAACGGAGTGCAGAGAGTCATAATCACAGAGGGCAGAGTGAAGAGAGTAAAAATCACAAGTGCAGAGTACGGAGAGCAGAAATCACAGAGATCAGACTGCAGAGAGTAAAAACCACACAGAGTTGAGGGCAAAGTGTAAAGATCAGAGAGAGCAGAGGGCAGAGAGTAAAGCTCACAGAGATCAGAGTGCGGAGAGCAAACATCACAGAGAACAGATTGCAGAGAGTAAAAGTAACAGAGAGCGTAGTGCAGACATTAAAAATCACAGAGAGCAGAGTGCAGAGAGTAAAAATCACAGAGAGCTGAGTGCGGAGTGTAAAAATCACAGAGAGCTGAGTGCAGAGAGTAAAAATCACAGAGAGCAGATTACAGAGAGTAAAAATCACAGAAAGCAGAGTACAGAGCGTAAAAATCACAGAGAGCAGCGTGCGGAAATTAAAAATCAGAGAGTGCAGAGTGCGGAGAATAAAAATCACAGAGAACAGAGTGCAAAGAGTAAAAATCTCAGAGGGCAGAGTGCGGAGAGTAAAAATCACTGAGAATGGAGTGCTGAGAATAAAACTCACAGAGATCACAGTGCGGTGAGAAAAATTACAGAGAACAGAGTGCAGAGAGTAAAAATCACAGAGTTCAGAGTGCGGAGAGTAAAAATTACAGAGATCATAGTGCAGAGAGAAAAAATCACAGAGATCAGAGTGCAGAGCGTAAAAATCATAGACATCTGTGTGCAGTGAGTAAAAATCACAGAGAACAGAGTGCAGAGAGTAAAAATCACAGAGATCAGAGTGCAGAGAGTAAAAATCACAGAGAACAGAGTGCAGACTGTAAAAATCATAGAGAACAGAGTGCAGAGAGTAAAAATCACAGAGAGCTGAATTGTCAGAGTAAAAATCACAGAGAGTAGAGTGCGGAGTGTAAAAATCACAGAGATCAGAGTGCGGGGAGTAAAAATCACAGATAACTGATTGCAGATAATAAAAATCACAGAGATCTGAGTGCAGAGAGCAAAAATCGCAGAGAACGGAGTGCAGAGAGTAATAATCACAGAGGGCAGAGTGAAGAGAGTAAAAATCACAAGTGCAGAGTACGGAGAGCAAAAATCACAGAGATCTGAGTGCAGCGAGTCAAAATCACAGACAACAGAGTGCAGAGATTAAAAATCACAGAGAGCAGAGTGCGGAGAGTAAAAATCACAGAGAGCTGAGCGCAGAGATTAAAAGTCACAGAGAACAGAGTGCGGAGAGTAAAAATCACAGAGACAGAATGCAGAATGAAAATCACAGAAAACAGAGTGCAGAGAGTAAAAATCACAGAGAGCGGATTGCAGAGAGTAAAAATCACAGACAGCAGACTGCGGAGAGTAATCATCACAGAGAACAGAGTGCAGTGAGTAAAAATCAGAGAGTGCAGAGTGCACGGAGTAAAAATCACAGAGATCGGAGTGCAGAGAGTAAAAATCACAGAGATCAGAGTGCGGGGAGTAAAAATCACAGATAACTGATTGCAGATAATAAAAATCACAGAGATCTGAGTGCAGAGAGCAAAAATCGCAGAGAACGGAGTGCAGAGAGTAATAATCACAGAGGGCAGAGTGAAGAGAGTAAAAATCACAAGTGCAGAGTACGGAGAGCAAAAATCACAGAGATCTGAGTGCAGCGAGTCAAAATCACAGACAACAGAGTGCAGAGATTAAAAATCACAGAGATCAGACTGCAGAGAGTAAAAACCACACAGAGTTGAGGGCAGAGTGTAAAGATCAGAGAGAGCAGAGGGCAGAGAGTAAAGCTCACAGAGATCAGAGTGCGGAGAGCAAACATCACAGAGAACAGATTGCAGAGAGTAAAAGTAACAGAGAGCATAGTGCAGACATTAAAAATCACAGACAGCAGAGTGCGGAGAGGAAAAATCACAGAGAGCTGAGTGCAGCGAGTCAAAATCACAGAGAACAGAGTGCAGAGATTAAAAATCACAGAGAGCAGAGTGCGGAGAGTAAAAATCACAGAGAGCTGAGTGCAGAGAGTAAAAGTCAAAGAGAACAGAGTGCGGAGAGTAAAAATCACAGAGACAGAATGCAGAATGAAAATCACAGAAAACAGAGTGCAGAGAGTAAAAATCACAGAGAGCTGAGTGCAGAGATTAAAAGTCACAGAGAATAGAGTCCGGAGAGTAAAAATCATAGAAAACAGAGTGCAGAGAGTAAAAATCACAGAGATCAGAGTGCAGAGAGTAATAATCACAGAGAGCTTAATTGGCAGAGTAAAAATCACAGAGAGCAGAGTGCGGAATGTAAAAATCACAGAGAGAAGAGTGCAGAGAGTAAAAATCACAGAGATCAGAGTGCGGGGAGTAAAAATCACAGATAACTGATTGCAGAGAATAAAAATCACAGAGATCTGAGTGCAGAGAGCAAAAATCGCAGAGAACGGAGTGCAGAGAGTCATAATCACAGAGGGCAGAGTGAAGAGAGTAAAAATCACAAGTGCAGAGTACGGAGAGCAGAAATCACAGAGATCAGACTGCAGAGAGTAAAAACCACACAGAGTTGAGGGCAAAGTGTAAAGATCAGAGAGAGCAGAGGGCAGAGAGTAAAGCTCACAGAGATCAGAGTGCGGAGAGCAAACATCACAGAGAACAGATTGCAGAGAGTAAAAGTAACAGAGAGCGTAGTGCAGACATTAAAAATCACAGAGAGCAGAGTGCAGAGAGTAAAAATCACAGCGAGCTGAGTGCGGAGTGTAAAAATCACAGAGAGCTGAGTGCAGAGAGTAAAAATCACAGAGAGCAGATTACAGAGAGTAAAAATCACAGAAAGCAGAGTACAGAGCGTAAAAATCACAGAGAGCAGCGTGCGGAAATTAAAAATCAGAGAGTGCAGAGTGCGGAGAATAAAAATCACAGAGAACAGAGTGCAAAGAGTAAAAATCTCAGAGGGCAGAGTGCGGAGAGTAAAAATCACTGAGAATGGAGTGCTGAGAATAAAACTCACAGAGATCACAGTGCGGTGAGAAAAATTACAGAGAACAGAGTGCAGAGAGTAAAAATCACAGAGTTCAGAGTGCGGAGAGTAAAAATTACAGAGATCATAGTGCAGAGAGAAAAAATCACAGAGATCAGAGTGCAGAGAGTAAAAATCATAGACATCTGTGTGGAGTGAGTAAAAATCACAGAGAACAGAGTGCAGAGAGTAAAAATCACAGAGATCAGAGTGCAGAGAGTAAAAATCACAGAGAACAGAGTGCAGACTGTAAAAATCACAGAGAACAGAGTGCAGAGAGTAAAAATCACAGAGAGCTGAATTGGCAGAGTAAAAATCACAGAGAGTAGAGTGCGGAGTGTAAAAATCACAGAGATCAGAGTGCGGGGAGTAAAAATCACTGATAACTGATTGCAGATAATAAAAATCACAGAGATCTGAGTGCAGAGAGCAAAAATCGCAGAGAACGGAGTGCAGGGAGTAATAATCACAGAGGGCAGAGTAAAGAGAGTAGAAATCACAAGTGCAGAGTACGGAGAGCAAAAATCACAGAGATCTGAGTGCAGCGAGTCAAAATCACAGACAACAGAGTGCAGAGATTAAAAATCACAGAGAGCAGAGTGCGGAGAGTAAAAATCACAGAGAGCTGAGCGCAGAGATTAAAAGTCACAGAGAACAGAGTGCAGAGAGTAAAAATCACAGAGACAGAATGCAGAATGAAAATCACAGAAAACAGAGTGCAGAGAGTAAAAATCACAGAGAGCGGATTGCAGAGAGTAAAAATCACAGAGAGCAGACTGCGGAGAGTAATCATCACAGAGAACAGAGTGCAGTGAGTAAAAATCAGAGAGTGCAGAGTGCACGGAGTAAAAATCACAGAGATCGGAGTGCAGAGAGTAAAAATCACAGAGATCAGAGTGCGGGGAGTAAAAATCACAGATAACTGATTGCAGATAATAAAAATCACAGAGATCTGAGTGCAGAGAGCAAAAATCGCAGAGAACGGAGTGCAGAGAGTAATAATCACAGAGGGCAGAGTGAAGAGAGTAAAAATCACAAGTGCAGAGTACGGAGAGCAAAAATCACAGAGATCTGAGTGCAGCGAGTCAAAATCACAGACAACAGAGTGCAGAGATTAAAAATCACAGAGATCAGACTGCAGAGAGTAAAAACCACACAGAGTTGAGGGCAGAGTGTAAAGATCAGAGAGAGCAGAGGGCAGAGAGTAAAGCTCACAGAGATCAGAGTGCGGAGAGCAAACATCACAGAGAGCAGATTGCAGAGAGTAAAAGTAACAGAGAGCATAGTGCAGACATTAAAAATCACAGACAGCAGAGTGCGGAGAGGAAAAATCACAGAGAGCTGAGTGCAGCGAGTCAAAATCACAGAGAACAGAGTGCAGAGATTAAAAATCACAGAGAGCAGAGTGCGGAGAGTAAAAATCACAGAAAACAGAGTGCAGAGAGTAAAAATCACAGAGATCAGAGTGCAGAGAGTAATAATCACAGAGAGCTTAATTGGCAGAGTAAAAATCACAGAGAGCAGAGTGCGGAATGTAAAAATCACAGAGAGAAGAGTGCAGAGAGTAAAAATCACAGAGATCAGAGTGCGGGGAGTAAAAATCACAGATAACTGATTGCACAGAATAAAAATCACAGAGATCTGAGTGCAGAGAGCAAAAATCGCAGAGAACGGAGTGCAGAGAGTCATAATCACAGAGGGCAGAGTGAAGAGAGTAAAAATCACAAGTGCAGAGTACGGAGAGCAGAAATCACAGAGATCAGACTGCAGAGAGTAAAAACCACACAGAGTTGAGGGCAAAGTGTAAAGATCAGAGAGAGCAGAGGGCAGAGAGTAAAGCTCACAGAGATCAGAGTGCGGAGAGCAAACATCACAGAGAACAGATTGCAGAGAGTAAAAGTAACAGAGAGCGTAGTGCAGACATTAAAAATCACAGAGAGCAGAGTGCAGAGAGTAAAAATCACAGAGAGCTGAGTGCGGAGTGTAAAAATCACAGAGAGCTGAGTGCAGAGAGTAAAAATCACAGAGAGCAGATTACAGAGAGTAAAAATCACAGAAAGCAGAGTACAGAGCGTAAAAATCACAGAGAGCAGCGTGCGGAAATTAAAAATCAGAGAGTGCAGAGTGCGGAGAATAAAAATCACAGAGAACAGAGTGCAAAGAGTAAAAATCTCAGAGGGCAGAGTGCGGAGAGTAAAAATCACTGAGAATGGAGTGCTGAGAATAAAACTCACAGAGATCACAGTGCGGTGAGAAAAATTACAGAGAACAGAGTGCAGAGAGTAAAAATCACAGAGTTCAGAGTGCGGAGAGTAAAAATTACAGAGATCATAGTGCAGAGAGAAAAAATCACAGAGATCAGAGTGCAGAGCGTAAAAATCATAGACATCTGTGTGCAGTGAGTAAAAATCACAGAGAACAGAGTGCAGAGAGTAAAAATCACAGAGATCAGAGTGCAGAGAGTAAAAATCACAGAGAACAGAGTGCAGACTGTAAAAATCATAGAGAACAGAGTGCAGAGAGTAAAAATCACAGAGAGCTGAATTGTCAGAGTAAAAATCACAGAGAGTAGAGTGCGGAGTGTAAAAATCACAGAGATCAGAGTGCGGGGAGTAAAAATCACAGATAACTGATTGCAGATAATAAAAATCACAGAGATCTGAGTGCAGAGAGCAAAAATCGCAGAGAACGGAGTGCAGAGAGTAATAATCACAGAGGGCAGAGTGAAGAGAGTAAAAATCACAAGTGCAGAGTACGGAGAGCAAAAATCACAGAGATCTGAGTGCAGCGAGTCAAAATCACAGACAACAGAGTGCAGAGATTAAAAATCACAGAGAGCAGAGTGCGGAGAGTAAAAATCACAGAGAGCAGACTGCGGAGAGTAATCATCACAGAGAACAGAGTGCAGTGAGTAAAAATCAGAGAGTGCAGAGTGCACGGAGTAAAAATCACAGAGATCGGAGTGCAGAGAGTAAAAATCACAGAGATCAGAGTGCGGGGAGTAAAAATCACAGATAACTGATTGCAGATAATAAAAATCACAGAGATCTGAGTGCAGAGAGCAAAAATCGCAGAGAACGGAGTGCAGAGAGTAATAATCACAGAGGGCAGAGTGAAGAGAGTAAAAATCACAAGTGCAGAGTACGGAGAGCAAAAATCACAGAGATCTGAGTGCAGCGAGTCAAAATCACAGACAACAGAGTGCAGAGATTAAAAATCACAGAGATCAGACTGCAGAGAGTAAAAACCACACAGAGTTGAGGGCAGAGTGTAAAGATCAGAGAGAGCAGAGGGCAGAGAGTAAAGCTCACAGAGATCAGAGTGCGGAGAGCAAACATCACAGAGAACAGATTGCAGAGAGTAAAAGTAACAGAGAGCATAGTGCAGACATTAAAAATCACAGACAGCAGAGTGCGGAGAGGAAAAATCACAGAGAGCTGAGTGCAGCGAGTCAAAATCACAGAGAACAGAGTGCAGAGATTAAAAATCACAGAGAGCAGAGTGCGGAGAGTAAAAATCACAGAGACAGAATGCAGAATGAAAATCACAGAAACAAGAGTGCAGAGAGTAAAAATCACAGAGAGCTGAGTGCAGAGATTAAAAGTCACAGAGAATAGAGTGCGGAGAGTAAAAATCACAGAAAACAGAGTGCAGAGAGTAAAAATCACAGAGATCAGAGTGCAGAGAGTAATAATCACAGAGAGCTTAATTGGCAGAGTAAAAATCACAGAGAGCAGAGTGCGGAATGTAAAAATCACAGAGAGAAGAGTGCAGAGAGTAAAAATCACAGAGATCAGAGTGCGGGGAGTAAAAATCACAGATAACTGATTGCAGAGAATAAAAATCACAGAGATCTGAGTGCAGAGAGCAAAAATCGCAGAGAACGGAGTGCAGAGAGTCATAATCACAGAGGGCAGAGTGAAGAGAGTAAAAATCACAAGTGCAGAGTACGGAGAGCAGAAATCACAGAGATCAGACTGCAGAGAGTAAAAACCACACAGAGTTGAGGGCAAAGTGTAAAGATCAGAGAGAGCAGAGGGCAGAGAGTAAAGCTCACAGAGATCAGAGTGCGGAGAGCAAACATCACAGAGAACAGATTGCAGAGAGTAAAAGTAACAGAGAGCGTAGTGCAGACATTAAAAATCACAGAGAGCAGAGTGCAGAGAGTAAAAATCACAGAGAGCTGAGTGCGGAGTGTAAAAATCACAGAGAGCTGAGTGCAGAGAGTAAAAATCACAGAGAGCAGATTACAGAGAGTAAAAATCACAGAAAGCAGAGTACAGAGCGTAAAAATCACAGAGAGCAGCGTGCGGAAATTAAAAATCAGAGAGTGCAGAGTGCGGAGAATAAAAATCACAGAGAACAGAGTGCAAAGAGTAAAAATCTCAGAGGGCAGAGTGCGGAGAGTAAAAATCACTGAGAATGGAGTGCTGAGAATAAAACTCACAGAGATCACAGTGCGGAGAGAAAAATTACAGAGAACAGAGTGCAGAGAGTAAAAATCACAGAGTTCAGAGTGCGGAGAGTAAAAATTACAGAGATCATAGTGCAGAGAGAAAAAATCACAGAGATCAGAGTGCAGAGCGTAAAAATCATAGACATCTGTGTGCAGTGAGTAAAAATCACAGAGAACAGAGTGCAGAGAGTAAAAATCACAGAGATCAGAGTGCAGAGAGTAAAAATCACAGAGAACAGAGTGCAGACTGTAAAAATCACAGAGAACAGAGTGCAGAGAGTAAAACTCACAGAGAGCTGAATTGGCAGAGTAAAAATCACAGAGATCAGAGTGCAGAGCGTAAAAATCATAGACATCTGTGTGCAGTGAGTAAAAATCACAGAGAACAGAGTGCAGAGAGTAAAAATCACAGAGATCAGAGTGCAGAGAGTAAAAATCACAGAGAGCTGAATTGTCAGAGTAAAAATCACAGAGAGTAGAGTGCGGAGTGTAAAAATCACAGAGATCAGAGTGCGGGGAGTAAAAATCACAGATAACTGATTGCAGATAATAAAAATCACAGAGATCTGAGTGCAGAGAGCAAAAATCGCAGAGAACGGAGTGCAGAGAGTAATAATCACAGAGGGCAGAGTGAAGAGAGTAAAAATCACAAGTGCAGAGTACGGAGAGCAAAAATCACAGAGATCTGAGTGCAGCGAGTCAAAATCACAGACAACAGAGTGCAGAGATTAAAAATCACAGAGAGCAGAGTGCGGAGAGTAAAAATCACAGAGAGCTGAGCGCAGAGATTAAAAGTCACAGAGAACAGAGTGCGGAGAGTAAAAATCACAGAGACAGAATGCAGAATGAAAATCACAGAAAACAGAGTGCAGAGAGTAAAAATCACAGAGAGCGGATTGCAGAGAGTAAAAATCACAGAGAGCAGACTGCGGAGAGTAATCATCACAGAGAACAGAGTGCAGTGAGTAAAAATCAGAGAGTGCAGAGTGCACGGAGTAAAAATCACAGAGATCGGAGTGCAGAGAGTAAAAATCACAGAGATCAGAGTGCGGGGAGTAAAAATCACAGATAACTGATTGCAGATAATAAAAATCACAGAGATCTGAGTGCAGAGAGCAAAAATCGCAGAGAACGGAGTGCAGAGAGTAATAATCACAGAGGGCAGAGTGAAGAGAGTAAAAATCACAAGTGCAGAGTACGGAGAGCAAAAATCACAGAGATCTGAGTGCAGCGAGTCAAAATCACAGACAACAGAGTGCAGAGATTAAAAATCACAGAGAGCAGAGTGCGGAGAGTAAAAATCACAGAGAGCTGAGCGCAGAGATTAAAAGTCACAGAGAACAGAGTGCGGAGAGTAAAAATCACAGAGACAGAATGCAGAATGAAAATCACAGAAAACAGAGTGCAGAGAGTAAAAATCACAGAGAGCGGATTGCAGAGAGTAAAAATCACAGAGAGCAGACTGCGGAGAGTAATCATCACAGAGAACAGAGTGCAGTGAGTAAAAATCAGAGAGTGCAGAGTGCACGGAGTAAAAATCACAGAGATCGGAGTGCAGAGAGTAAAAATCACAGAGATCAGAGTGCGGGGAGTAAAAATCACAGATAACTGATTGCAGATAATAAAAATCACAGAGATCTGAGTGCAGAGAGCAAAAATCGCAGAGAACGGAGTGCAGAGAGTAATAATCACAGAGGGCAGAGTGAAGAGAGTAAAAATCACAAGTGCAGAGTACGGAGAGCAAAAATCACAGAGATCTGAGTGCAGCGAGTCAAAATCACAGACAACAGAGTGCAGAGATTAAAAATCACAGAGATCAGACTGCAGAGAGTAAAAACCACACAGAGTTGAGGGCAGAGTGTAAAGATCAGAGAGAGCAGAGGGCAGAGAGTAAAGCTCACAGAGATCAGAGTGCGGAGAGCAAACATCACAGAGAACAGATTGCAGAGAGTAAAAGTAACAGAGAGCATAGTGCAGACATTAAAAATCACAGACAGCAGAGTGCGGAGAGGAAAAATCACAGAGAGCTGAGTGCAGCGAGTCAAAATCACAGAGAACAGAGTGCAGAGATTAAAAATCACAGAGAGCAGAGTGCAGAGAGTAATAATCACAGAGAGCTTAATTGGCAGAGTAAAAATCACAGAGAGCAGAGTGCGGAATGTAAAAATCACAGAGAGAAGAGTGCAGAGAGTAAAAATCACAGAGATCAGAGTGCGGGGAGTAAAAATCACAGATAACTGATTGCACAGAATAAAAATCACAGAGATCTGAGTGCAGAGAGCAAAAATCGCAGAGAACGGAGTGCAGAGAGTCATAATCACAGAGGGCAGAGTGAAGAGAGTAAAAATCACAAGTGCAGAGTACGGAGAGCAGAAATCACAGAGATCAGACTGCAGAGAGTAAAAACCACACAGAGTTGAGGGCAAAGTGTAAAGATCAGAGAGAGCAGAGGGCAGAGAGTAAAGCTCACAGAGATCAGAGTGCGGAGAGCAAACATCACAGAGAACAGATTGCAGAGAGTAAAAGTAACAGAGAGCGTAGTGCAGACATTAAAAATCACAGAGAGCAGAGTGCAGAGAGTAAAAATCACAGAGAGCTGAGTGCGGAGTGTAAAAATCACAGAGAGCTGAGTGCAGAGAGTAAAAATCACAGAGAGCAGATTACAGAGAGTAAAAATCACAGAAAGCAGAGTACAGAGCGTAAAAATCACAGAGAGCAGCGTGCGGAAATTAAAAATCAGAGAGTGCAGAGTGCGGAGAATAAAAATCACAGAGAACAGAGTGCAAAGAGTAAAAATCTCAGAGGGCAGAGTGCGGAGAGTAAAAATCACTGAGAATGGAGTGCTGAGAATAAAACTCACAGAGATCACAGTGCGGTGAGAAAAATTACAGAGAACAGAGTGCAGAGAGTAAAAATCACAGAGTTCAGAGTGCGGAGAGTAAAAATTACAGAGATCATAGTGCAGAGAGAAAAAATCACAGAGATCAGAGTGCAGAGCGTAAAAATCATAGACATCTGTGTGCAGTGAGTAAAAATCACAGAGAACAGAGTGCAGAGAGTAAAAATCACAGAGATCAGAGTGCAGAGAGTAAAAATCACAGAGAACAGAGTGCAGACTGTAAAAATCATAGAGAACAGAGTGCAGAGAGTAAAAATCACAGAGAGCTGAATTGTCAGAGTAAAAATCACAGAGAGTAGAGTGCGGAGTGTAAAAATCACAGAGATCAGAGTGCGGGGAGTAAAAATCACAGATAACTGATTGCAGATAATAAAAATCACAGAGATCTGAGTGCAGAGAGCAAAAATCGCAGAGAACGGAGTGCAGAGAGTAATAATCACAGAGGGCAGAGTGAAGAGAGTAAAAATCACAAGTGCAGAGTACGGAGAGCAAAAATCACAGAGATCTGAGTGCAGCGAGTCAAAATCACAGACAACAGAGTGCAGAGATTAAAAATCACAGAGAGCAGAGTGCGGAGAGTAAAAATCACAGAGAGCTGAGCGCAGAGATTAAAAGTCACAGAGAACAGAGTGCGGAGAGTAAAAATCACAGAGACAGAATGCAGAATGAAAATCACAGAAAACAGAGTGCAGAGAGTAAAAATCACAGAGAGCGGATTGCAGAGAGTAAAAATCACAGAGAGCAGACTGCGGAGAGTAATCATCACAGAGAACAGAGTGCAGTGAGTAAAAATCAGAGAGTGCAGAGTGCACGGAGTAAAAATCACAGAGATCGGAGTGCAGAGAGTAAAAATCACAGAGATCAGAGTGCGGGGAGTAAAAATCACAGATAACTGATTGCAGATAATAAAAATCACAGAGATCTGAGTGCAGAGAGCAAAAATCGCAGAGAACGGAGTGCAGAGAGTAATAATCACAGAGGGCAGAGTGAAGAGAGTAAAAATCACAAGTGCAGAGTACGGAGAGCAAAAATCACAGAGATCTGAGTGCAGCGAGTCAAAATCACAGACAACAGAGTGCAGAGATTAAAAATCACAGAGATCAGACTGCAGAGAGTAAAAACCACACAGAGTTGAGGGCAGAGTGTAAAGATCAGAGAGAGCAGAGGGCAGAGAGTAAAGCTCACAGAGATCAGAGTGCGGAGAGCAAACATCACAGAGAACAGATTGCAGAGAGTAAAAGTAACAGAGAGCATAGTGCAGACATTAAAAATCACAGACAGCAGAGTGCGGAGAGGAAAAATCACAGAGAGCTGAGTGCAGCGAGTCAAAATCACAGAGAACAGAGTGCAGAGATTAAAAATCACAGAGAGCAGAGTGCGGAGAGTAAAAATCACAGAGACAGAATGCAGAATGAAAATCACAGAAACAAGAGTGCAGAGAGTAAAAATCACAGAGAGCTGAGTGCAGAGATTAAAAGTCACAGAGAATAGAGTGCGGAGAGTAAAAATCACAGAAAACAGAGTGCAGAGAGTAAAAATCACAGAGATCAGAGTGCAGAGACTAATAATCACAGAGAGCTTAATTGGCAGAGTAAAAATCACAGAGAGCAGAGTGCGGAATGTAAAAATCACAGAGAGAAGAGTGCAGAGAGTAAAAATCACAGAGATCAGAGTGCGGGGAGTAAAAATCACAGATAACTGATTGCAGAGAATAAAAATCACAGAGATCTGAGTGCAGAGAGCAAAAATCGCAGAGAACGGAGTGCAGAGAGTCATAATCACAGAGGGCAGAGTGAAGAGAGTAAAAATCACAAGTGCAGAGTACGGAGAGCAGAAATCACAGAGATCAGACTGCAGAGAGTAAAAACCACACAGAGTTGAGGGCAAAGTGTAAAGATCAGAGAGAGCAGAGGGCAGAGAGTAAAGCTCACAGAGATCAGAGTGCGGAGAGCAAACATCACAGAGAACAGATTGCAGAGAGTAAAAGTAACAGAGAGCGTAGTGCAGACATTAAAAATCACAGAGAGCAGAGTGCAGAGAGTAAAAATCACAGAGAGCTGAGTGCGGAGTGTAAAAATCACAGAGAGCTGAGTGCAGAGAGTAAAAATCACAGAGAGCAGATTACAGAGAGTAAAAATCACAGAAAGCAGAGTACAGAGCGTAAAAATCACAGAGAGCAGCGTGCGGAAATTAAAAATCAGAGAGTGCAGAGTGCGGAGAATAAAAATCACAGAGAACAGAGTGCAAAGAGTAAAAATCTCAGAGGGCAGAGTGCGGAGAGTAAAAATCACTGAGAATGGAGTGCTGAGAATAAAACTCACAGAGATCACAGTGCGGAGAGAAAAATTACAGAGAACAGAGTGCAGAGAGTAAAAATCACAGAGTTCAGAGTGCGGAGAGTAAAAATTACAGAGATCATAGTGCAGAGAGAAAAAATCACAGAGATCAGAGTGCAGAGCGTAAAAATCATAGACATCTGTGTGCAGTGAGTAAAAATCACAGAGAACAGAGTGCAGAGAGTAAAAATCACAGAGATCAGAGTGCAGAGAGTAAAAATCACAGAGAACAGAGTGCAGACTGTAAAAATCACAGAGAACAGAGTGCAGAGAGTAAAACTCACAGAGAGCTGAATTGGCAGAGTAAAAATCACAGAGATCAGAGTGCAGAGCGTAAAAATCATAGACATCTGTGTGCAGTGAGTAAAAATCACAGAGAACAGAGTGCAGAGAGTAAAAATCACAGAGATCAGAGTGCAGAGAGTAAAAATCACAGAGAGCTGAATTGTCAGAGTAAAAATCACAGAGAGTAGAGTGCGGAGTGTAAAAATCACAGAGATCAGAGTGCGGGGAGTAAAAATCACAGATAACTGATTGCAGATAATAAAAATCACAGAGATCTGAGTGCAGAGAGCAAAAATCGCAGAGAACGGAGTGCAGAGAGTAATAATCACAGAGGGCAGAGTGAAGAGAGTAAAAATCACAAGTGCAGAGTACGGAGAGCAAAAATCACAGAGATCTGAGTGCAGCGAGTCAAAATCACAGACAACAGAGTGCAGAGATTAAAAATCACAGAGAGCAGAGTGCGGAGAGTAAAAATCACAGAGAGCTGAGCGCAGAGATTAAAAGTCACAGAGAACAGAGTGCGGAGAGTAAAAATCACAGAGACAGAATGCAGAATGAAAATCACAGAAAACAGAGTGCAGAGAGTAAAAATCACAGAGAGCGGATTGCAGAGAGTAAAAATCACAGAGAGCAGACTGCGGAGAGTAATCATCACAGAGAACAGAGTGCAGTGAGTAAAAATCAGAGAGTGCAGAGTGCACGGAGTAAAAATCACAGAGATCGGAGTGCAGAGAGTAAAAATCACAGAGATCAGAGTGCGGGGAGTAAAAATCACAGATAACTGATTGCAGATAATAAAAATCACAGAGATCTGAGTGCAGAGAGCAAAAATCGCAGAGAACGGAGTGCAGAGAGTAATAATCACAGAGGGCAGAGTGAAGAGAGTAAAAATCACAAGTGCAGAGTACGGAGAGCAAAAATCACAGAGATCTGAGTGCAGCGAGTCAAAATCACAGACAACAGAGTGCAGAGATTAAAAATCACAGAGATCAGACTGCAGAGAGTAAAAACCACACAGAGTTGAGGGCAGAGTGTAAAGATCAGAGAGAGCAGAGGGCAGAGAGTAAAACTCACAGAGATTTGTGTGCAGAGAGTTAAAATCACAGAGAACAGAGTGCAGAGAGTAAAAATCACAGAGTTCAGAGTGCGGAGAGAAAAAATCACAGAGATTAGATTGCAGAGTGTAAAAATCATAGAGATCTGTGTGCAGTGAGTAAAAATCGCAGAGAACAGAGTGCAGAGCGTAAAAATCACAGAGATCAGAGTGGAGAGAGTAAAAATCACAGAGAACGGAGTGCAGACTGTAAAAATCACAGAGAACAGAGTGCAGAGAGTAAAAATCACAGAGAGCTGAATTGGCAGAGTAAAAATCACAGAGAGTAGAGTGCGGAGTGTAAAAATCACAGAGAGAAGAGTGCAGAGAGTAAAAATCACAGAGATCAGAGTGCGGGGAGTAAAAATCACAGATAACTGATTGCAGAGATTAAAAATCACAGAGATCTGAGTGCAGAGAGCAAAAATCGCAGAGAACGGAGTGCAGAGAGTCATAATCACAGAGGGCAGAGTGAAGAGAGTAAAAATCACAAGTGCAGAGTACGGAGAGCAGAAATCACAGAGATCAGACTGCAGAGAGTAAAAACCACACAGAGTTGAGGGCAAAGTGTAAAGATCAGAGAGAGCAGAGGGCAGAGAGTAAAGCTCACAGAGATCAGAGTGCGGAGAGCAAACATCACAGAGAACAGATTGCAGAGAGTAAAAGTAACAGAGAGCGTAGTGCAGACATTAAAAATCACAGAGAGCAGAGTGCAGAGAGTAAAAATCACAGAGAGCTGAGTGCGGAGTGTAAAAATCACAGAGAGCTGAGTGCAGAGAGTAAAAATCACAGAGAGCAGATTACAGAGAGTAAAAATCACAGAAAGCAGAGTACAGAGCGTAAAAATCACAGAGAGCAGCGTGCGGAAATTAAAAATCAGAGAGTGCAGAGTGCGGAGAATAAAAATCACAGAGAACAGAGTGCAAAGAGTAAAAATCTCAGAGGGCAGATGCGGAGAGTAAAAATCACTGAGAATGGAGTGCTGAGAATAAAACTCACAGACATCACAGTGCGGAGAGAAAAATTACAGAGAACAGAGTGCAGAGAGTAAAAATCACAGAGTTCAGAGTGCGGAGAGTAAAAATTACAGAGATCATAGTGCAGAGAGAAAAAATCACAGAGATCAGAGTGCACAGCGTAAAAATCATAGACATCTGTGTGCAGTGAGTAAAAATCACAGAGAACAGAGTGCAGAGAGTAAAAATCACAGAGATCAGAGTGCAGAGAGTAAAAATCACAGAGAACAGAGTGCAGACTGTAAAAATCACAGAGAACAGAGTGCGGAGTGTAAAAATCACAGAGATCAGAGTGCGGGGAGTAAAAATCACTGATAACTGATTGCAGATAATAAAAATCACAGAGATCTGAGTGCAGAGAGCAAAAATCGCAGAGAACGGAGTGCAGAGAGTAATAATCACAGAGGGCAGAGTGAAGAGAGTAAAAATCACAAGTGCAGAGTACGGAGAGCAAAAATCACAGAGATCTGAGTGCAGCGAGTCAAAATCACAGACAACAGAGTGCAGAGATTAAAAATCACAGAGAGCAGAGTGCGGAGAGTGAAAATCACAGAGAGCTGAGCGCAGAGATTAAAAGTCACAGAGAACAGAGTGCGGAGAGTAAAAATCACAGAGACAGAATGCAGAATGAAAATCACAGAAAACAGAGTGCAGAGAGTAAAAATCACAGAGAGCGGATTGCAGAGAGTAAAAATCACAGAGAGCAGACTGCGGAGAGTAATCATCACAGAGAACAGAGTGCAGTGAGTAAAAATCAGAGAGTGCAGAGTGCACGGAGTAAAAATCACAGAGATCGGAGTGCAGAGAGTAAAAATCACAGAGATCAGAGTGCAGAGAGCAAAAATCGCAGAGAACGGAGTGCAGAGAGTAATAATCACAGAGGGCAGAGTGAAGAGAGTAAAAATCACAAGTGCAGAGTACGGAGAGCAAAAATCACAGAGATCTGAGTGCAGCGAGTCAAAATCACAGACAACAGAGTGCAGAGATTAAAAATCACAGAGATCAGACTGCAGAGAGTAAAAACCACACAGAGTTGAGGGCAGAGTGTAAAGATCAGAGAGAGCAGAGGGCAGAGAGTAAAGCTCACAGAGATCAGAGTGCGGAGAGCAAACATCACAGAGAACAGATTGCAGAGAGTAAAAGTAACAGAGAGCATAGTGCAGACATTAAAAATCACAGACAGCAGAGTGCGGAGAGGAAAAATCACAGAGAGCTGAGTGCAGCGAGTCAAAATCACAGAGAACAGAGTGCAGAGATTAAAAATCACAGAGAGCAGAGTGCGGAGAGTAAAAATCACAGAGAGCTGAGTGCAGCGAGTCAAAACCACAGAGAACAGAGTGCAGAGATTAAAAATCGCAGAGAGCAGAGTGCGGAGAGTAAAAATCACAGAGAGCTGAGTGCAGAGAGTAAAAGTCAAAGAGAACAGAGTGCGGAGAGTAAAAATCACAGAGACAGAATGCAGAATGAAAATCACAGAAACAAGAGTGCAGAGAGTAATAATCACAGAGAGCTGAGTGCAGAGATTAAAAGTCACAGAGAATAGAGTGCGGAGAGTAAAAATCACAGAAAACAGAGTGCAGAGAGTAAAAATCACAGAGATCAGAGTGCAGAGAGTAATAATCACAGAGAGCTTAATTGGCAGAGTAAAAATCACAGAGAGCAGAGTGCGGAATGTAAAAATCACAGAGAGAAGAGTGCAGAGAGTAAAAATCACAGAGATCAGAGTGCGGGGAGTAAAAATCACAGATAACTGATTGCAGAGAATAAAAATCACAGAGATCTGAGTGCAGAGAGCAAAAATCGCAGAGAACGGAGTGCAGAGAGTCATAATCACAGAGGGCAGAGTGAAGAGAGTAAAAATCACAAGTGCAGAGTACGGAGAGCAGAAATCACAGAGATCAGACTGCAGAGAGTAAAAACCACACAGAGTTGAGGGCAAAGTGTAAAGATCAGAGAGAGCAGAGGGCAGAGAGTAAAGCTCACAGAGATCAGAGTGCGGAGAGCAAACATCACAGAGAACAGATTGCAGAGAGTAAAAGTAACAGAGAGCGTAGTGCAGACATTAAAAATCACAGAGAGCAGAGTGCAGAGAGTAAAAATCACAGAGAGCTGAGTGCGGAGTGTAAAAATCACAGAGAGCTGAGTGCAGAGAGTAAAAATCACAGAGAGCAGATTACAGAGAGTAAAAATCACAGAAAGCAGAGTACAGAGCGTAAAAATCACAGAGAGCAGCGTGCGGAAATTAAAAATCAGAGAGTGCAGAGTGCGGAGAATAAAAATCACAGAGAACAGAGTGCAAAGAGTAAAAATCTCAGAGGGCAGAGTGCGGAGAGTAAAAATCACTGAGAATGGATTGCTGAGAATAAAACTCACAGAGATCACAGTGCGGTGAGAAAAATTACAGAGAACAGAGTGCAGAGAGTAAAAATCACAGAGTTCAGAGTGCGGAGAGTAAAAATTACAGAGATCATAGTGCAGAGAGAAAAAATCACAGAGATCAGAGTGCAGAGCGTAAAAATCATAGACATCTGTGTGCAGTGAGTAAAAATCACAGAGAACAGAGTGCAGAGAGTAAAAATCACAGAGATCAGAGTGCAGAGAGTAAAAATCACAGAGAACAGAGTGCAGACTGTAAAAATCATAGAGAACAGAGTGCAGAGAGTAAAAATCACAGAGAGCTGAATTGTCAGAGTAAAAATCACAGAGAGTAGAGTGCGGAGTGTAAAAATCACAGAGATCAGAGTGCGGGGAGTAAAAATCACAGATAACTGATTGCAGATAATAAAAATCACAGAGATCTGAGTGCAGAGAGCAAAAATCGCAGAGAACGGAGTGCAGAGAGTAATAATCACAGAGGGCAGAGTGAAGAGAGTAAAAATCACAAGTGCAGAGTATGGAGAGCAAAAATCACAGAGATCTGAGTGCAGCGAGTCAAAATCACAGACAACAGAGTGCAGAGATTAAAAATCACAGAGAGCAGAGTGCGGAGAGTAAAAATCACAGAGAGCTGAGCGCAGAGATTAAAAGTCACAGAGAACAGAGTGCGGAGAGTAAAAATCACAGAGACAGAATGCAGAATGAAAATCACAGAAAACAGAGTGCAGAGAGTAAAAATCACAGAGAGCGGATTGCAGAGAGTAAAAATCACAGAGAGCAGACTGCGGAGAATAATCATCACAGAGAACAGAGTGCAGTGAGTAAAAATCAGAGAGTGCAGAGTGCACGGAGTAAAAATCACAGAGATCGGAGTGCAGAGAGTAAAAATCACAGAGATCAGAGTGCGGGGAGTAAAAATCACAGATAACTGATTGCAGATAATAAAAATCACAGAGATCTGAGTGCAGAGAGCAAAAATCGCAGAGAACGGAGTGCAGAGAGTAATAATCACAGAGGGCAGAGTGAAGAGAGTAAAAATCACAAGTGCAGAGTACGGAGAGCAAAAATCACAGAGATCTGAGTGCAGCGAGTCAAAATCACAGACAACAGAGTGCAGAGATTAAAAATCACAGAGATCAGACTGCAGAGAGTAAAAACCACACAGAGTTGAGGGCAGAGTGTAAAGATCAGAGAGAGCAGAGAGGCAGAGAGTAAAGCTCACAGAGATCAGAGTGCGGAGAGCAAACATCACAGAGAACAGATTGCAGAGAGTAAAAGTAACAGAGAGCATAGTGCAGACATTAAAAATCACAGACAGCAGAGTGCGGAGAGGAAAAATCACAGAGAGCTGAGTGCAGCGAGTCAAAATCACAG